>NW_004797450.1:1061377-1098655 GCF_000002075.1 Aplysia californica
CTGCTTTCGTTCACTCTGCCTCTTTCTCTCTCTCCCTCTCTCTCCCTCGCTCTCTCTCCCTCCCTCTCTCTCCTCTCTCTCCCCCACCCTCCCTCTCTCCCTCTATCCCTCTTTGTCTCTCTCTCCCTCTCTCTCTCTCTCTTTCTTTCTCTCTCTCTTTCTCTCTCTCTTTCTCTCTCTCTCTTTCTCTCTCTCTTTCACTTTTCTCTCTCTCATTCATTCGTCCTCTCCTGCTCTCTGTCTCGCCCATCCTCCTACATCCATAAATCTCTCTCTCTCTCTCTCTCTCTCTCTCTCTCTCTCTCTCTCTCTCTCTCTCTCTCTCTCTCTCTCTGCCCACAGACAAAATTGCACGCTTCCAACACAAGAGCGCTGGAACGTTTGTTCACAGCACAGAATTCTAATTCTACACTTCTGTTAACACAGTGGTTCACGATGAACGCTACACTCGTTGACCTATCTATCACGGTGAACGCACACTGGGTGAGAATAGCCAAAAGGCTTGCCTGCGCTATTCTCACCCGGAGGTGGCCTTTGCATTTTGTTGTCCCTAAAGTAAAAACTAAATCGCAAAAAATCCCCCCCCCCCCGTTCACACCTTACAGACACACTCACATGGCACATGCACACATACGCACACTCACACTCACACACGGGCCACTCCATTCGCCAACCAAAAAACCTCGAAAACGGAAACCGTTCGGAGAAATAGAGTTTGAGTTTATTTTCCCGAGCGTTCGGAGAAATAAGAGCCAGCCTTTAAAATTAGCCTGTATTTTTATTTTTCCTTAATTTTTTTCCCAGTTTTAAAACAGTTCTCCATATTTTACTCTGTAAATCTGTTGCTTTAGTGAGAGTATTTTCAATATATTGTAAACACGTTTTTTCTTTTCAAAACAGGTTTCAGCGCTTTCATTGCATTGTACCTGATGGTTGGGTATGGCGCTCAGTTCCTGTGCAACTTCATCGGTTTCATCTACCCAGCCTATGCATCGTATGTAAAGTTTAATAAAATAATACATCAGTGTTTTATTTCTGTAATTGTAATTTTTAAGTTTGTGTTGTACTGTTTCAATTTTAATCAGATGTTCTTTGTCCTGTAGAGTGACGGTGCTAATCTACTTTCAAATTCAGTTACTATTAATTTCAAATACAGGGTATTCTTTCACTTTCCCTCCCGTCTCACATTTAGCTACCAGTTGTCCATTTTCTACTATATATATTAATATTAATTATATTGATGCACTGAACACGAATATCAACTTTAATTCCGTCGCAAATTAATAGCTTTCGAATTATTTTATTGTTCTTAATTGAGCTATGTCACACATGCTTGACGGCGTAGTAATTTGCACGCTTTGGACCTATCGGGGGGGGGGGGGGGGTAAAAAAAGTTGGGGTGGGGTTACCCCCATGTTTTATTTTATCCATAATTTGATATTTTACAGTTACGTGTGAAATTTCAATGAAAATAATGGATTTGCGACAGTTTTGGTGGCTTTATGTGTGATCTGCAGCAAACAATACTGCAGTTTGACCCCCATAGCAGTGCATCTGTGTGCGGGAGTGAAAGTAAAAATCAACTAAATACAGTCAAACCTGCTCTAATTTCTAATGGCCACCTGAACAAACTGCCACTTTCCACTTTTTATAATATATATAATAAAACATTGTTTCTAAATGACAAATTTGTAGTTAAAGATATTATAATGTAAATCATTTATTGAACTGGACCTCTGGGTTCACTCAAAGTGCATTGTTTAATATAGAGAGGACACAAATAAAATTATGAAAAGAAACTTAAGCACCGAATCCAGATTTTTTAAAATGTTTGGTTGCTGGCCTACTGGAGTTATGTGTGCATTGGCAAGTACTAAAAATAAGATGTAATAATTTTTTTTCACACAGACAGATGAAGGTGAACAAGATCCATAAAAATATATATATGTTTACTCAAATAGTAACTACTGCTTGCATATGACAGCTGCTATTTCTCTCCTTCTCACACCGGTCTGTGCATCGAAACGCTACGCAAGAGTGCACCATCAGTATTATGAACTTTCTAGTTCGACACAGTATAAACACCATAATTAGTATTTCGACTATACTGTTGTTGTATGGTGTGCTCATTATAATATAGTGTACTGAACAGTACTGACTGAGACTGGCCTTCTATTCGTCTCCACTATGGCCAGCGTACCCCCCATGACAAGCGATACTTTACAGCTCTGCGAGTTCTAGTACTTTTTATATTTTTTACCTCTCTTTGTTCTGCTGATGTCTGGTACTTTCTGTTTAAGCAAGACGGAGACAATTCCTTTTCCTGTTTTAGCATTATATTTAATGAATGTTTTAGTAAATGACTTATAGTTCAAGCAGATGATAAAAATGTTTTAAATTATTCTGCAGATGAGAAAGTTTATAGTTTTTTGCCTCCCCTGCCTTTGTTAAACACTTAGTAATTATATTGTCTCTTCAAATGACGTTTTAAGATTTGTTCTCTGTATGTTCTGTCACTTCAGTGATAACATTTGAAAATCAAATGATTAATGATTAACTCACTCACTGCGGAGCACTTTTTTGGCTTACCATCCAAAGAATGCTTGTTGTTTTGGAACCTATATATAAAAAAAACATTGTCACCTTTTATTCACCATCCATCAATGAAACTTGGCATGAAAAACGGCAATAGAACATACTGTACAAAACAAAAGAAGTGTTACAGGTTTCTTGAATATTTCTTTAAATGATATTTTGTAAAAGTGTCAAATTTTGAGAGAAAAAAACTTTTAGTGAAATTTGACTTTTCTCTATTTTTTCTCAGAGTGAAGGCGATTGAGAGTAATGACAAGGATGATGACACCAAATGGCTCACATACTGGGTGGTTTACAGTGTCTTCAGTTTGGTGGAATTTTTCTCCGACATCTTCTTGTTTTGGATTCCATTCTACTGGTTGTTGAAGGTAGGTTTTTCAATGATTGGACAAAGGCACCGCCCACAAAAATTAGAGCATTGAAATTTCCATTTCTTGGGCTGAAATACAGTGTCCCCGCCTAAGATCCAGCTTCTTGGGAGCAAGGAAAATGCGGAATCTGAGCAGATGCACCAAGGGGATAGTCCACGGTGACTCACGGTGAGGCTCACTATGGTTAAAATGGTCTTCCCTTACTCTGAAATGAGCTAACGTCACCCCTGGATGGGTTCACGACTTATGGTGAGTAAAGAGTGGTCAACCTTGATGACCAATCTCAATGGCACGCAGCATGCAATTTTCACTCGTCCAATTGTGAGGCGCAAGATCTACTCCGATCCCCTTGCTCCTCCCCTTTACCTGTCCAAAATTTATAGCTTTCTATCTCTAACCAAGTGTCCTCACTTCTGTTGTAAAACACAATTGGGTTGTGATCGCACCAATTGAAAACTTCAGTCTGTCCAGTAAATTGGGGTGCAGAGACAAGTACTGCAGCAGTGGTCAGGGAAACAAAAGCAGTGAAGAGTTCACTGTGATCAATGTGATCCCGTCTGACGCAGATTGTAGGTCCTACCCATCGAGCCTGTGGGTATGTTCAGCGGAGAGATCAGGTGCGAGTGTTATGTTTAGGGAAAACAAAAGCGTCAGCGAGTTCACACCTTGGTGGGATCCCTCTGGAACAGTCAATCCGCCGATATTTACAACAGAGCTGGGATCACTTTCAGGAGAGTGAATGATCCATGACGCAACCTGCAGTACAATGATCGCAAATTTTATTGCTTGATTGATCAGCTGCACCAGCCCAAGTTTTTGTTACGTAAATTTTAATCTGAAATGCGGGGTGTCCGCCTTCAGAGTGAGGTCTCAGGGATGACTTTGGTGGTGCCGAAAAAACTCTTTTTTCTTAAAACAGTTGGGTCTTTTAAGTGAAACAGGGTCGTAAGTGGTGGGATATTTGGCAACGGCTATTATGCCACCATTGCTGATATAATTCATTGTGAGTCTTCTTTCTCGTTTCTTGCGCCAAGAGTAAAACGATATGGTTTATTGTTTTAGCAAAGAGGTGAATATGAAGATTTTTGTGGTCATTCCCTCTTGCATGAATTACCCCAGGGGGCGGTGCTACTGACTGAAGTGTCTTTAGGCCATTCCCAAAGAGGAGGGACATTAACATCTCGAGTTCTTATGCACAGTAGAATTGTAATTGTAAATGGGCTGATTTATCAATGTCATGCTCATAACTGTGCCTGAACTGCAACAGGGAACTGCTGCTTTTTCTTTCCTAATCCTATCGTCATTTGTCCTCTACTTCTTTTGTATGTTTGTCACACAATTGTATGTGAACCACTATTTCCGGGGTGTCTTGATAGTCGAAGCAGACTTTGTACTGTTGAAGCTGGATAGATTGAGCAGAGTAAGTCTGATTCCCGGTAAGGACTTCTCTGTTGACATCCACTCCTTTGCGCTCATATGACCTTATGCAGTTACGAGCACCGTAAAACCTCTACTAAAACTAAAACTTGCATCAATCGTGTCTTCCCTATAGATGTTTTCGTTAAATGTAGGCAGACTGTTGACATACACTTCCTTCAAAATTATGAACCTCAACAAAACCTGGTGTAAAGTTTGCGTCAAGTCCGAAGCATATCGACAGCCAAGCTGCAACATGATCTTTACTTCTTGTGGTACCGCTTGTGGGGCATGCTTACAAAATAGTTACTTCTTGCAATCTGCTATTGGTTATATTGACTGAAAATCAACACAGGTCAAATTAAGTAGATTTTGATCTGATGCCGTTCTCTTCAAGTTTAATATGTCTTTTAATTTATCATTCCATACCTATGAATTGTTTAAACTAAGCCAATAAATTTGATGTATCCATATCTGTATTGCAGAAATTCGAGAAATTACTCATTTTGTCAGCATGCCTCACATTTATTGGACTGAAAAACATTGGTGCCAATTGAAGGAGAAGAAGTCAGGAAGTTTGGACATCTCACATATTGAAGCAACATGATACACCAATGGGTCTCTGTATACCTGTGCATTATGATTCAGTATCTTCCGGCACTATCGGCATGCTATTTTTCAGTTTTGAAAACGCCTAGAGTTTACATCTGAGGTCATTTTATGTGCCGATGCATTTTCAGGTACAGATTATGCATTCAAGACTTTCTCTTTCCTCCTTGCAAGGCGGAAAGTTTTACTTTTGATCTTTCCCTGAGTTGCTTCCATCCATCTATCTTGCATTGGCTGTTATTGCATCACTGTGCTTCTTTGTACCATAACAAACAATTCCTCTTAAGTCTTAGCCAGCACTTTAATGCCAATTGGCATTTTTGAGGCCCTCAAAGTTTACAAACATTATGTTATTCAAGGTTTTCAGTGGGGAGCCATGAAGAAATTGATAATGATATTATTTATTTGGAATTTTAAAATAAGGAAAGAAATTTGAGCCTTGGGGCTGCACATGAAATATTTCAAATATATATATATATATAATAATATATGTGTGTGTGTAGTTCTCTAATTGTGAAGCTTAGAATGGGTACACACTGTCCAGTGCGGGGCATTGAGTAGAAGCCATTAATCAAAGTTATAATTTACTTTTACTTTTGCATAGTCTCGTTTTGCTTGACAAAAAGAGAATCACTTCAATGTGATCACAGTCAGTTGATGAGGGGGGAAACAGCGAGACAAACTACAGAATAAAAGGTAACAAATAGATCTGCAAGAGGCACCTTGGGCTACCAATAGCATCTTTCCTGTTCTTTTGAATCTATGCCAATTGAATTATTAGCATGTCTGTCTTCATTGGACTGCTTTATGAAGCGCCAGGTCTAAAACAGACATTTACAATCATGGTTTGCAATTCTTTTCTCTTCTAGGATGCTGTCAAAAAAACCTGTATTGTGATTTCCACTTTCTTTTTCCAGTGCATTTTCCTGGTGTGGTGCTTCCTGCCAGTGCCATGGAACGGCTCTCATCTCCTGTACTACCGCTTCATCCGGCCGTTCATTCTCAGGCATCAGGATCAGATTGACACTGCTATTGACCAGGCCAAGGACGCTGCGTACGAAGGTAGGTTAAATTCGCCAAAAATGCCTCTGGGCAACTTGTGGCTCTCTCGATGCAACAGGGTTAGATCTCAGTGCAGCTTAATCGTTTGAGACCGTTTCGTTCAGAGTGTTTGTCCCATCCACTGCTTGTTTGACTTTGATATGTTTGGTATCAGCATGGAGTTAATTTCTGAATTCACTGCTTTATGTTTTGATTTCCCGAAGTATTTGTCCTGCTAGCTATTTGTGCTATCTTGTACCACTACACAATGATTTGTGTTGGCACTCTACGCTGTCTTTTTATGACACTAGACTTTCTTTGTGGGCTGCCTATTGACGGTTAGCAGTAGAGAGGCTTGGTAGAGATGTGAACATGATGCGGAGTCTGTCAGCTCACCCTGGATGTGATCATTTCTTCACCCTTTTTCATGTAGTTATATCTGTTTGTTGCTAATTTTGTTGCTTCATAAAGTGTTGTTAAAACATATATTTTTTCATTATTTGAAGCTGTACATGTCAAGAAAATTATTCCTTTTGCCTGTCTGGTGGGGGGGGGGTGTTGGTGTAAGTATTACAACAATCTTTTTCCATCCTAGCAAGTCTGAAATTGGCTGAATATAGTAAAGTAAAAACAATCAAACAAATAGTATGCAAAAAAGGTGAACTTCACAAACTCACCTCTATTGAGATGCTACAGTGCAATGACCAAGGCGCACAAACTCAAGTCTGATCATGTTACTTGTGTGAGCATTATTGATCTATGTGTGCAAGGTATCTATTATAGAATAAAAATATCTCTTTGCTGTGTGCCTGGAATAGAAGAGGGGATTATGAAGTGTTTGTCTTTTTTACCTGCCAGGAAGGAAGTGAACATTCTTTATAATTCTTTCATAGTAGTTTTATGCCTCTCAAATGATTATAAGTGGAACTCAGTTGTAAATATTTGTTTCAAAGCACTTTTGAGAAGTGGCATTAAAGAAACGTCAGAGGGGAAAACAGGTGGTGATGGGTGGCAACTTAAGGTTGAAAGGCTATATATGTGAATTTAAAAGTTATAAGTCCAATTCTATTTTTTTTAGTTCAGCCGGGCAATTTATGTGTCTGTCATGTATAATGATAGCACTTCTGGACTACATATTTATAGTGCATTTCCTTTCTGTGAACACTCAATTCAGTGTAGAATGCAGGTTGGGTGGGTTCCTGTCCTAGCTTAGTTACACAGGATGGCCTTGACAAGCATGAAATTAATTTTTCTATATATTGTCGTGGTTTTGCCTTATAAATTGCTCTTAATCACTTTGCTCTGCGTTTGCAAAAAGTCTTTAAAAGTGTAAGTTTTTTATGCATGTTTGGTGGGTTTATTTCTTTTGTGTGTTTTTTTTAAAATATAAATTCTTAAGCATAATTTCACAATAATGTGAAAGCATGGTGTTTTTGTTATAGCTGTACATTTTTTTTGCCTTCATGACTCACCGTGTTCTTAAATTTTATTTCATGAAGTGTTTAACATAGCCCGAGATAAGTCTGGCGAGGCTGTAAGCAAGGGTAAGTTAAATGTTTCTTTTCACACCTGCAGGAAGCCAGGGAAAACCAAGTTACCCTTTTGCTTTTTATTTTTGCTCACTCTGATACTGTAAATTTTTCATCCTTTTATTTTTCCCGTCTTTCAAGGAAATTATTACCAAATTGCTATCGAGGTTGTTTTGTTTTTTTCCCAATTTCACATTTGATTTTTTTAAATATATAATCAGAGGAAAAAGTGCTAAAGATTTGATTTTCTTTTATAAAAAATATCCAAGTCCACATGCTTTGAAAGGCTGTGCCTGTTGTTTTTTTTAGATTGTACTGTTGCTTTAGATTAGGCAATGCAAATTTTTAAACGTTTAATTTTCTTCTTCATTTTGGACAATTGTTGAGGTCAAGTTTGAGGTTTGTGACCATTCTCAAGTGAACTTAAAAGGGATATAATAATCGTCTTTTTCACCTGAGGCACCAGTGGTTTAGATGAGGAAATAAAAATAAGTCTTCTAGTAACTGCTTTCTTTTGTAGTTATTAAACAGGACCCGAGAAAACTAGCTTTACTCTATAGCACAAGTGTACAGTGCATTGCCTTGCAAAATTTCATTATTTCCATGATCAGGACATAATTGGGAATTCATAATTTTAACATGTGCTTTTGTTTTATCGGCGTGTTCCCTTCCTAATCTTCCTGCTGACTTGCCTTGAGGTTCCAATTCCTTCACAGTGTGTTTAAGACTTTATATTTGTTTTTAAGCTATCAGTTGACTCATGCATGATGATGATAAATACAGTTATTTTTGTGAGATATATTTATTTTATTGCGTTTAGTCTTGTGATCAGTAATACAGTAGTCTCCGCCTAAGATCCTGGTGCTCGGGAGCAAGGAAATGCGGGATCTTAATCGACGAACCCAGGGAAGAGTCTATTCTATGGTGACCCACTTTAAGGCTCACAATCGGTAAAATGGTCTCCCTCCTCTCTACAATGAACTGATGTGACGGCTTGGTGGGTTTATGACATACATGTATTTCGAGCAAAGAGTGGTTTACCTTGATGACCTGTCACGGTGCATAGTGGCATGAGGTGTGCCATTTTCACTTATCCTATTATGAGTCTCAAGATCTACGCTTATCCAGTTGCCCCTCCCCTTTACCTGTCGAAAATTTATAGCTGACCATCTCTGACAACTGAGTCCCCCCCTCCAAACCCCAAAACCGCCTTTGTCGCTACACACCATTACGTTGGGAACACACCAATTAAAAGTCAGTTCTCGCAAATTCGGGAGTAGAGACAACTGCTGCAATGGTCAGGGAAGGGTTCACGGTTTGATGTGATCCCACCTGGAACAAACGCGTTGGCCCTACCCACCCAGTGAGTGATGCAAGTTTAGGGGGAGAGCTCAGGTGTGAGTGTGATGCTTGGGGAAAACAAACGCGTTGGTCAGTTCACACCCCGGTGTGATCCCGTCTGGGGCAAACATTGTATCACTTCGAGTTTTACAACGTGTATGTGATCACATTCACGATAGTGGCTGATCTTTGACGCGATGGACAGTTTATTAATCTCAACTTTTCACTCTTAGTTGATTGGCTGAGCCTGCCCGGGTTTTTGTTTCGCAAATTATGATCTGAAATGGGGGATCTTAGCCGAATGTAGACCATCAAAGCGGGATCTTAGGGGTGACTTTTGTATAGTAAAAATTCTGTTTTCCTAAAACAACGGGATCTTAAGCGAACCGGGATCGTAAACGGTGGTATCTTAGGTGGAGACTACTGTATATCTGTCCTGTCTTGTTTTCATTTTTGCTCACAGCATGAAATAAGATACAAATTATTGATGTTTCAGAATTCAGCATTGATAAATCCCAGAGGGAAAAAAATCAGCCTACTCTGCGCTTTTTGTTCTTTAAGAAAAAGATAATTCTAAATTCTATTTCTGCCCAAACTTTATCAAGAGTAAAACATATTGCTTCCATTGTATATATGTATTGTTGAGGCTCTTATTTGAAATTTATTTTTACTTCTCGTTTATGATGACATAAACTCACCCAGCCCTAACACCGATAGTATCGGAATGCGCGCACAACACTCCAACCCTAATGCAGACAGTATCGGTATGGAAAATTTCATTCTTGTGACAGGAAACACCATTTCTGTGTAAAGCAGAATATAGCCTTATTGGAAGAGTAACCATTTTTCATTTGAAACAGACTATGCCCTGAAGTGCAAGTCCAAATTTAGAACAAAGAAAGCTATATAATATATTCGTGAACCATGTGAGGAGGTGCGAAATTTGAACGCACTTCCTTTCTTCGCTTCATTCAGTTTTTGACTCTGTATAGAAATTATGACATATTTTGCCTTCAAATTTTCAATACACACAAATAAATGTTTGAATAAAATGTGTTGCAAATTTGGGTGGGGTATGTTAAAATTTAGTTGTTGGGGGTTTTTTTTTCAATTTTTCAAAGAAAAAATGGTAAAAACCTCTAGGGAGAGCTGACAATCCAGAAGTGTAGGCCTAGGGTTGAATGAGTTGAGCAACGTAATATCATAGACAGTAAAGATTTTTGTTTTGATTCCTCTGAATGTGTTGTTGACTATGGGTCCTCTCCTGTTTGAACTTTTATTCCTTTTTTTAATTTTTTTTTTTTATTCAGAGATTATTTAAATTTTAGCTAGGCTCTGTGTTTTTGAGCTGTCGTTAAGTCTGAGAAACAGACAGAAATATACATTTTTGTACTGAGCAATGTAAGATTGCCTTGTATTTGACATTTTACCTGTTACAGCTTTTTTTTTTTTTTTTGGGTTTTGTTTCGTATACATCAAATGGGTGCAAGATTCAATCTGTTTTCTCTTTGAAATGGCTCAGAAACATATCTCTGCTTAATGGGCGTGTGTTTTATTGTGTTGTTTTTTGCTTGACCAGATGAGTTCCTTTCCTTCTTGGTTGAAGGGTTTCTAAAAAACAATGTTATGGGAAGATTGATTCATCATTGAGATTGATGAGCATTTTGACATATTTCCTACAACTTATATTATTGTCAGCTTGACACCTGTAGTTTGTTTTTATTTGGGCATGAGAAATGTGGTCATGTTGTCAAGAATGGGTTTTTCTTTCATACAAGGAATAAAGGATTTGTTGCTTCTTCATCGTCTGTCTAAAGAACATTTGATAATGGTTGGCTTCTCGGCCGACATCTGTATGCACGGGGACATTGTGCCCATGGTACTGCTGCTTGTTGTTACAATTCAAGTAGGGACATCACACCACACCACACTAAATTACATAACAAGTCAAAAGTTGAAAAATACAGAGGACAATAATATGTTGAAGATCATCATCATCATAAAGTGCAGGTCAGTAACAGACAGCAGCGATCATGGCTCTCCATTCATTTCTCCACTTGGATGCTCTCAAATATCCCGCATTGTCCTGATGTTTGCTCGTCACCCATCTCTTCAGGTTTTCCAAATGAGTTTCTCTGGGTCTTCTCTTGCCTCGTTTACCTTCTGTTTTACCAATGAAGCAAAATGTTCAAAGCCCTTATTCTATGTTCAGTGTACCAGAAACCGCATGTCTTTCCATGATTTTTCTTGAGAGATTACAGAAGTGGTTTTCGGTCTTCTATATTCTCGGCCATAGTTTGACTTAAACGATGAAAAATCTTTATATATAGCTAATGATAAGTTCATTTGCGTGACAAATAATGAGATTCAGAAATGACTTCATCACACACATTCACGCATTTAGTGAATCATATAATAATAAGGCTTTCTTTGAACTGTTTTGACCAGGTTTGAAAACTGAATATTTTAAAATTTTGATAACATTAAAACACAAAATACAATCTAGACCATCTGCGGTCATGTAGCTTACAGTAATAATCTTTTATTTTTATTATTCTGTGTCATTTTCGTCAATCATATTATGTGGAACT
The DNA here is from genome assembly GCF_000002075.1 of Aplysia californica. NCBI lineage: Eukaryota > Metazoa > Mollusca > Gastropoda > Aplysiida > Aplysiidae > Aplysia > Aplysia californica. The sequence continues at coordinate 1,072,871 of NW_004797450.1, forward strand.
CGGATAGTTGACCATTTTGCCTGGAATGATACCTTGATGAACAGAACAATTCACCTTCTCTGCACCTAGCTACGCAATTGATTAAGGTGTCCTTGGCGTGCACAATCTGAGATCCATGTATAAACCATTTCGTCACATATCTAATATCTATAATTTTGCAATAAAGGAAGTGTTTCATCGATAGTTATGTTATAGTGATAAGTATTCCCGTCTATCACTTCGGAGAGCAGGGTTTGATGTTTGATTCACTGGCAGAAAGGATTGTTTTTGCTTTTGTTTTGAGAGAGAGAAGACGAAAAGAAGATAAAGACTTACAGGCTAATTGAAAGTGAATCAGAAAGATGGATGGACAGAGAGAAAGAAATTATTTTATAAATTAAATACAGTAAAGTAAAAGAGGAACTTTTTTTTTTCCTACAGTAGTGTACAGCCTCTTCCAATATTGTCTCGCTCATATAACTTGAATTTTACTAGTTTTCATTGTCTGCTAACTGATTTCACCAAAAAGCAGATACAGTTTTTAAAGGTTCATTGTACTAGTTCTTTTATGTTTGTTCTTTTTTTTCAGTCTCAGACAGCTGTAAAGAGCTTGCTTTTGCTGAAAGATCCCAGAATGTTATGTTGTCATACATGTAATAGGATATGGATTGGAAATGTCTGAATAGATTAAGACTTGAGTAACAGGTGTATCGTAAGTGTAAAGCAAAATTTTGTATCTGAAATTTGAAACTTTTAGTTATTTTTTAACATCTTGGAGACAAAATGCTTTTTCATTCTTTTAAGATTCACTGTCTTTCCCCTGATGGTTTTGAAAAGCTGCAACATGTAGTTTCATTGTTAAACTTGAGCCCCTTCCAAAATATCAAATGCGTCATTCTCATAATATTTTTGCACATGTAACATTCTACCATTATCCCAATGATATATCCTGGTGGAAAACAGGTCACAGCTTGTCGGACTGTTCCTGTTGTGTTGTGTCAGAATGTGTCAGTCTCTGGTGATCTCTTGTGCCCCTAGCTCTCCTGTCAGACTATAGATAGTCATGACATTGTATATGTTATCGTTACGGTCATAGCATAACTGCCTGTGTCATTTTTTGCTGTTTTAATTGTCTGTCTTTTTCATAGAAATGACAGTTTAAAAACTGTGCTTACTTTATTCAACTATATGACTTGAGCAGATGTGAAAATTACTTTTAAAAATTGTGTTCATATTGCTTTATTTATTTATAGGGGGCTTGAAACACGTAACACATTTGTTTTTACCAAACCAATTTTTGTTAAAGTCTCTTAAAAACGACTCTGACAATAGGTTATAACTGTGGCGATATATGCGTACACCCCAAGCTTTCTGTCACTGCTTTGCCTGTCTGAACAAAGAATTGAAGTGGTTTTTTTCTGTCAAGATTTTAAAAACTTTTCTACATAAAACTTCTAGTTATTGATTTTCAAGAAATGGGTTCTTATATCAACTGATGGAGGATGGTAGGGGTCCAAGGGTAAGACCACTGTAGACTATTTTATCTGTAACTCAAACATGGAATTTATAGACTTGTAGTGTTATGGTTGGGCACTTCATTGTTGAAAGCAGAAGGCCCTGAATGGCTAGTTCTAATCAGCTTGCCTTCTAAATAATTAAGATTGTGTCCAATGGGTTGTAAAACTACCACATCAACTTTTGTTTTGTCAATTTGTGCCAGCTTTGGAAATTGACAACCCTGAGTGAACTGAATGTGTGTATAAGAAATTGATGCTCTCTGAAACCACACCAATGTTATTGCATTAATTATGTGAACCTTGCGTAATTAATACATTGGAATCTATTTTAATTTGTGTGTGTGTGGGGGGGGGGGGGGGGGTGCGGCGGGAATACATTCTTTGATACTTTGATAGCTGTAACAGCTGTCAGGGTAAAAAAAAAAAAAAAGGGTGAAGCATTGTTCCTGGAAGCAGTATTGTAATTGATATTTAGACAGTTTTGCATATTTTAGGCACTTGTATTGATTGTTGGAGCATGTTCTTTGAATGTTCCCAACCAAGTTTGTAACTGGTCTGTGTGTGTCTGTGGTGTGCGCATGCGCGTGTGACAGGTGTCTGCGGAGTTCATCCAGATTGTGGTTTTGATTGCTTGGTTTCTCATTCAAACAAAGACTAGATTTCTTTTTTTATTTAAGAGAATCTATATTCACTTCTAGCTGGTCAGAATAAGAGATGCCAACATGTGGTGTAAATAATTTTGCTGTACATTTTGTTTTCAATGAATGGGGAGTGGTGCAGGTAGTGGGGTGTGGATTTGATAATTTCTGAATATTCAATGAAATGCTATAAATGCTCAAGCTTCTACTTTCTCCTTCCCTCCTCCCTATGATGTATTTGTCTATCCTTCTCTTCTGATGCCGGAAAGGGCAAAGGGGCTATTTTGTATACTGGGTACGCTGTCTGTATGTTAAATCATTTTTGAAAAAGAACTTGAAATTTATGGTTGTATCAAGGTCTTACTTGCAAACACAATTAATTGATTTTTCCCCTCCTTCTTTCTCATTTTATTGCAGCCCGCAATCTGGCAGAGGAAGTTGCCTCCGATGAAGTCATTCGCCGCGCCACAGCTGGTGTTAACAGCAGCAAGACGGACTAAGGTCAAAGTTCACCGTAGCTTATGCAACTGTCCATAACCTTTCTGTTTTACTGTCTTATCTTTAGATTTCCATCTCTCTCTTTTCTCTGTCTGTATATTGTACCCTCTTTTGTCTCCCCCCGCCCACCTCTATCTATCTGTCTATCTTAACTCACTCGCGACGCGTGCCGCACAAGCTGCGGGACAAGTACATTGACACTACCGACCGCGTCCCGCACCCTATGCGGGACCGATTAGTCAAAGGGAAAATATCAGGTAAATCAGAAGTGGCCTCAGAATAATGCAGTCACCACTCTTACACCATTAGCTGCAATCCAAGTTTTGATAGGAAGCGAACCAAACTTTTGGTAAATAAAAAACTACGACCACCCCAGAACAACGAAAATAGCCATTCCTCTCCACTGAAACTGAACATGAATGCACATCGAAAACGAAAGTGTAAGCCTAATAACAGGCTAAACGACTTGGACATTTTTGATGAAGTAGACTGATATATCAGATATTGAATATGACTCTGATGGGGATCCACAATTTGTGGTAAAACAGCGAGATAAGGATCGATTGACTAGATCTAGTGATAGTGAGTCAACTGACGACAGTTATGTTTCAGACCCTGACCAACCAGGTCCATCCAAAAGGAAACGTAAGTCTAGATCTAGATCTAGAAGATCTGCTACTAAAAGTAAAGACAGATGTATTGAAACTGAAGAAGTTTTAGATCTACATGATGTTACAATAGCAAGTGTTGCAGCTGGGGATGGTCGTGGTGATGACACTGCTTTATTTCATTTGTTATTTTTTGCATTATATTATAATGTCTCCAAAATTTATGCGCAAGACAAAATTTCATCAAAATTTACCTGGGCATATTTCAAAAACTAATAAAGATAATGACTTCATTTTTATTTTTGTTGGAAACCTGGTCATTTCAATAAAAACATACAAAGGAGAATACTTTTTGAGATACAGATTATCAAAATATGCCCCAAAATGCCAGTCTTGAGAGGTTGTGCCCTGAAATTTCCATCAGTCTTCAGTGAGTTAACCCCTCCTCTCTGCCTCTCTATTCTCTTGAATCATTCTCTAGTAGCTATTAGGTACAACTTGCAAAAATATAAAGGATAGCTTGTAAAGACAAAGTGTGATAGAAGACAGCATGTAGCATTGGTTGTCAACAGATCAGGCTACGGGAATCGTGATCATGAGATCACAGGTTAGGGGGTTAGAGGCTCAGCTTAGTTAGCAGGGGCTAGGGGTTCTATCCTTCATTTTTATGTGTGGTTTCTTGCCATGGGTGACTAAAAAGTGTGAAGATCGTTCTTTATTTCTAATGAATCCTTCAGCCAAAAACTGGGTGGTTGGCAGGTGCCCTCAAATCGGAAAGCTATTTTTTACTTCTTCTACTCCTTTCTGTGCATTCCAATTGCTGTTCTAAGGGAAAAGACAGTCATTTTTACAAAATGGGCTATGTCCAATATTCAGACTTGTGTTTCTTGCCATTAGACCATAAATGGGATCGATCTCTCCTCCTCCTCCTCCTCCCCCTCCTCCTCCTCCTTCTTCTTCTTCTTCCCCCCCCCCCTCCTCCTCCTCGTGTGTCCAGTGGCTTTAATTGTGACCTCTTCCTAATTTCACAGATTATGCTACTGTCTGTGGTGTAATGTTTAGGCCCTTTGCTGTAACGTGCTGAAGACACGAGTTTCCAGAGAATAGAGGTAGTTCTATCAAGTATCTGGGTCGGTCTGCTGGGAGGGATGTTGTGTCCCACTCAACCAGGGAATCATGTTGACATACTGTGTTGAAGCAGCCCACTTCTTAACCCCTTCGACACGGTTCCTGTACACCGTACGTCCAACATTGTGTTCCAAGATGCCATCCTCCCGTACAATGTACTTCCTAAAATCAGCTGATTACGGCCGTCGCGTGGATCTGACCGTACAGGATGTAAAAAATGTATTACAATAGCTTTGAACGTTCTGGCTAGCAAAAATTGGGTGCGGTAAAAGTTGGAAAAACAATACGTCATGAAGGGGTTAAGTGATCTAAATTGAGTTGATTATGATTAGATTTATAATTCTTGCAATCCATCATTTTACAGGTGGCGTCCGCTGAGAGAGGAGGCTACGACCTGAGCTGTGGTATGTGGGTTGGTGTGGTCACGTGACGAAGTTCAAGACTTTTGTGTGTTGCCTGAGGACTGTCAGGAGGAGTTCACCTCACCACGGCAGCTGGGGATTGTGTGGAGGAGAAGACAGGCTCACTTCTATATGTGTATACATCTATCTCATCCAATTTTGCCATTTTTATTTACCCGTTGTTTTGAAGTTTGTGTTTGTTGGTTTTTTTCCCGCAATACAACACCTTATCCAGTTGGAAGTTTTTAGATATGTGATGAGCAAGTTTGTTTCCTCTCCTTGTCCAATTGCATTTTTTTTTTGCTCTCCATTACTCCTTTTGTGAAGTTATTGTATTTTTGTAGGTTGTGTCCCTGGTTACATTTGTACCTCTGTGTTGTATAGAAATTTAGTAGACTTCTTTTTTTCTTTTTCTTTTTTTTATTAACGATTACATGGAAAAATGTTACAGCGTTATTAAAAGCTGATAGTCTTTTTTGTTTGTGGTCTTTCAAACTTTGTTATTTTGCTTTTAGATGTAGCCATTCTAGTGATCACTAGATGTAAGTTTGTTGTTTGTTTTTTTGGTAACTTATTTTCAATTTCTGCTCTTTGAAATGCACATCATCAAAGACTAAATTAGTATTAGATTGTCACATATTGTGCTGGTATTTTACCTTGGTTTCTGCTTTTAATTTTTTTGGTTGTTTATGCCCGTGTAAATGATTGCTCAAGTATTTTTTAAAATATTGTGTTGAAATATACTCGTGACCCTTTTTGGCATTTATTCTTGGGACTTGTATTCAAATTTTATGGTGAAGGGCATTTCAAAGATCTAGTCTCCTTGTCAGAGTAATTTTTTTTTGCAAGCTTGACTCATTATGCTTCAGTTTGGTCCATATTTCTATATTTGTGATTTGGTTTTATCCAGAAATTTTCCCAATCTTCAACTTCAATCTATTCTCATTAGCTTCTTTACTTTGTATACATGTCATACGATGGCAGTCCACTGTTTCTTTGGCTGTCACTTCATTGCTATTGTGCACGTCAGAGAAAGCAAGTGCTGGGGCCATAAGGCTTCTTGGACTCATCAATTAGAATCTTGTTGATATTGTGGCCAAGCCATTGTGCTGACTCATAAGTTTTTAGTTTAGTAGGTGGAGGTTGAGGTAATTTTCTTTCGTGTGTGGGCAAGTTTGCTTAGAGAAAAAAAGTATCATTCCCTCTTTACCTCTAGCTGGGCTGTGTATGCTGTACACTAAAGAATATGCTCAAGCCATAGATTGCCTCCTTATACCTTTGCTAATATAAGAGCATAGAACTGTTAAAACCACAGCCAAACACAACTTTACTGAGCTGAGAGACAGTTATCTCTTTGAAAATGATATATATATATATTTTAGGCTGTTTCTTTGTCATATGGTGCTGTTGAGATGGACAATTTTCATATGTCAGCTTCTGTTAATTTAATCTAAAAGTGCTTTGCTCTTTACAGTTTAAAGGAAATAATCTCAATAAAAAAAATGTTCCACTGGGTTGGCATTCAGTTTGTGCAATAACTGTGTAAAGGACATAATGTAATTTGAAGTCTGTACTGTCCTAAATGTACTCTTTTGTTAGCTGTAACTTGTTGCCCCCAGCCTGTACTTGATGGCAGGCTCTCACCTTGTATACCTACTTTCACACCACACAAGTCCAAAAAAGTGATCCATCTTTCTTTTTTGGCTGTAAAAGCAGGAGATAAAAGTTTGAGTCTGAAATGTGTGTGGGTTTGGGGGTTTTTCAGTTGCTCGGTCTGGAGATATTTTCTTTGAATGTTGCTGTAGACTGCTTAATCAATGAAATTCTGTAATATGTGTCATACTTCAGTGTGAAGATTTAAACTTTTTGATAGTTTTTTTCTTAATCACCAGAGTTTCTTTATTTTTCACATCCTAAACTATCAAATTAATATTGGCAGTTTCACATTTGCACCATCTTTTAGCACCAGAAAAAAAGCAGGAATTTATTGCAACATGTGCACAGCTTTATTCCTTTTCAAGATTTTGGTGTAAAGTGTTTCATTTTAGTGTAAGGGAAAATGCTGGTGCCCACTGTGAGTTCGTATACAAAATGGATATTTTGAAGCTACCTCTACTTCACTGATCGGAGAGCCACTATGCTTACTTGTCTGACCCTGTAGGTGTCCCAACTTTTTTCCCGACCGATGGTGCTGTGATTTTGGTTCCTCAGTTGTACTCATTCTTGGTAATATTTATATAATCTGTGACAGATTTTCAAGTTGCCTTCAAGGTGTTTCTCTCCACAGAGTGAAAGTGTCCACTGCACTTTTGGATTTTAGGATCATAAACCAGAACATGTGTGAAGTTGGGATGTGATTATGATTATATAATTAGATCATACTTCTGAATTCTGTATTTATATAACACCTGTTCCCTTGGTTCACCACTGTCATCATTTACTTTATGGTCCCTGTCATGAGCATTACATCGATGTCCGACTTTAACTGTGAATGTGATTGAACATTGAATATATCGGGGTGGGAACACATTTCTTTCTCAGAATTTGCCAGACCTCCTCAAAATTTTGTTTCAAGTGCTCTTTTTGTATATTACAGTATCGCCAATTGTAATTGTTTTTGTGAATTAAATAATGTGAAACTAAAAAGTGTTTGACAAGGCTAATTTGGCGTGGACACGGTTAGAGTGGGACACCGACAATGCATTGGCTATTTATATGAAGTGTGCATATCTGTGTCAGGGTTTACATCAACACTAGCACTTTTCTTAAACTAATTAATTATTAGTTTGATCATAAAGTTAATCATCCCAGTCTGCTTTTTTTCCCCTTGTTTTTCTGTTTTTTATTTTATTTTTTTTTCAATTCATTTTTAAGAAGTGAAATTTGTAGTGGCATGGACCAGAGGTGTGGTACACTAAAATTTCTCTTGAAAAATATTTCATTTTTATGTATGAATGTTAAAAAGGTCTTTCGAAGCATTTTAAAAATAGATTTGATCCTCAAATCTTGCATCGTCATGATCAGTTATCAAAGTATTTATTATAGACAGAGTCTTGTCTGTCATATCTCTTTTCTCTAGTCTTTCTGTGACTGTTAATATATTTAAAAGTGAATTTACAGAAATGTGTTCTTTGAACCATTATCCTGATGTCAATCTGCAACCTGGGTTCCCTCTGAGTTTGCTCTATTTTACTTTATGCAATATAAAGGCAGTCAGAGAAAGGCCTTCCACAGCTCCCTGTCGAGAAGCTGTAACGTTTACAATGCAACCAATTTTACTTCCTTTTTATAACATTCTGTTGACCAACATTCTCAGGATTTTTTTTTTTTTTAATTCTTTTTGTGTTGAGTAGACTGGCGTGTGTATAGATAGTGTAGTGCTTCAATATAATAAAGAACTAACCAGTGGCTGTTATAGTTCCTGCATGCTTTAAATTTCTTCACAGCTGTAGCCTATCATATGCGTATAATTCTCTTCCTCGTGTCTTTGTATTTCTCAGCTAATAAAATTGTGACCTAACAAAAGTGGATTTTGACTTCGTGTTAAATATTTTTATGTTTGTTGTTGACTTTAACTAGTTGTGGGTGGTTGGGGGATGCTCCTGTGTGGTTTGCTCCTTCTTTCCTGTCAAACATATATCCTCCTTATCTCCCCTCTTTCTTTTTTGTGTTTGTTACTCTCTTGTATTACTTGCAAAACGCCTAATCTTCAGTTTTTATATTTAAGGACTGTATTGTGTTGAAAGTGCTGTAAAACACTAAAGTAGACAAACCAGTTAAACACTCACTTTTAATTGTCACCCCTGCTGGATTAGAACTAAGCAGTCTCTTTTTATTTAAGCAGAATTGAAATTTTTACAGTCTAGTGCGAGTTGATTCTTGCTGTGTTGTATTTTTTTCCAAGAGTAGCTTAGTGAGTGGTTGGATTCGGAAGCTGCCACTAGTACATTATATCTATTGTTCCTCCTTTTTTTTTTGTCTGTCTGTCCACCAGCTTTATCCTAGTACTAAATGACCATTATCGTATCGCTTGAACATAGATTTTTTAATGGGACCTGATCAGAAGCCCAAACATTTTGCAGGTAAAACCTCTGGTAAAACTGTTCATTTTTTCAAGTTGATGTTTATCTCAGCTCAGGACAGATACGTGCAATCAGCCATGTAATGTAACGTTGGTGCAGGCATGACTTGGGAGATTTCTGTTCTGGAACACAGAGTACAATAACACTTTGCAGTAGCTGAAAGTGACAGTACTTTTTGGGTGAAGTTAACTCGCTGTAAGTAATACTAATACATGTACACATGAGTGCAAGTGCAACACATATTTCGTTGAATTTCATCAAACTCAATTGGGAATTCTAAAGGGTTGAGCACCATTATCAAGACTTAAAGGTCATTCAATAAGTATGAATATATTTGAATTTAAATTTGACATCCATCTCAGACTGGACTGAGTTTAGCAGACAGAGACCCTTGAAAGTTCCCCAAACTCCTGTCCAAATTCAAGAAGGCCTCATTTCAAACCAAAGTAAATCGCACACAAATCCCCAGTATGAACCAACTTAGTTAATGGCACTCTCCAGCAAACTCGATCCAGAAATTGAGTTGAGATTCCCACTGGAATTTGCAGGATTTTATTGCCTACCTGTCTTGCTCTTTCCCATCGCAAAATGACCATTATTATTGTATCAATGTGCTTCTCTTTACTCAGAAACTGCAAACTTGTTATTCTGGAGCGTCAACTTCCTCTAATTACCTACCTATATCTACAATTTTAGTAGCCCCTACATGTATGTTCACAACGAATCCGATCAATGTCACAATATAAAGCTGACCACAGACAAATCTGTTGGAAATACAGTGGAGTACGCTTCAACTTCAACCAAAATATGCAGGACCGCCGAATTTTCTTCAGTTTAGCCATGTTTTTTGGGGTCAGAGAAAGTTGCTTGAATATCAATGATAGTGGCTGGCGTAGAGCTGGGAAAGCCATGCTTGTGGCAAGTTTCAATTTTTGACAGTTTATTTTTTTCTCATTTACCTTTTTCGGTAACTGCAGTTTGAACAGCAGGCTGTACACATTGTTCTTTCTCTTGGACATTGTATTGTCAGCTTACTTAACCCTATCCGTACGCCGTGTTTTACTATCGTATCCATACGTCGTGGGGAACTCTGCCATCATTTTCCAAAGAGGAAATTTACTCGTTATTCCGATCATCCATACGCTTTGCATAGCAGTCTGTCAAAATGATTTTTTGAGAAATACTGAAAGTTTCAAAGAAACCTTCATACCAGAAGTTTTCTAAAATGTGAAGAATACAACCCCGGGGGTACAAAATGACCGCAGGGCTTACGGATAGGGTTAATTCGGCCAACAGTCACACAGAACAGACGGAGGAGTAGAGATAGAAGTGAGAAAGAACACCCAATACCGCTGGCATCATGAATTGACCAAATGTCATTATGTGTGTACGGTAGGCCTATTGATGCAAGCGAAAAACTAAGGCAAACAACAGTACACTGGTGATGCCTCTCTCTTCTAGCACCTAACAAATGTGTTCTCAAGAAGCATGTAAGACTTGATGACCTTGTTTACTTGAGGGTTGTTTGAGAAGATGGAGATGCCATAATTCTCAAAAGTCTTTTCAGTTTGTAAATGAGAGCATTTCAGCTAACTGATAGTTTGCTTACAAAGACAAGAAAAAAAATCGAGATTTTCTTTTTGCTTATTGCCGTTTTCAGGTTAACTATATTTGGTTTCAGTGGACTCTACTATATATTATACAGTATAACACGGATAGGTCGAACATAGAAAACATGAAACCACGCATCCACCCAACTGTGCCTGCGGTCCCGGGTTTTTTTTCTTCATCATATCCCTCAAAATCGGACTACAGATCCCACGAACTACCAAGGCCGGTCCCGACGAATTCAAGCTATCCATGTTATCTCTAGATCTACATATCATATTTGTGAAAGTCTGTCACTTTGGCCCCCTAAAACTTCCGAACCACTTCACTTTCGAATTTGACAAAATTAATGGTGGTTCAGAATCATTTAAAGGGTACACAGTTTTATTGGAGGAGCCTGAAGTCACTGTAATTTAATTTTGTTTTCCATTAGTTTCGTTTAGATCTAATCTTTGGAAAATCCGTCATGGTTAACAAGTGAGGTTTCCGTTCACTAGCCGTGCGCAATATTTTCCACACCTTTGAAATTCTGGAGTGTATAACCACGAAAGCCGAATAGAGAATCAATCTATACATCTATTATATAATTTGGCAACTTTGAAATACATGAGACACTTTTCCCATGAAACTACAACAGCTACAGAGTTGAAAGTTCACAAGTACTTGCAAAAAGATAGATAGGTCCCCATGAAGGAGCCCAATTTTTTATTTATTCATTTCCGAAATTTAGAAAAATATTATATTTGACAAAAAGTTCCCATTCTTCTTTGGCCTTTGTGATTATTCCACTGAGAAACGAAACAAATCTGCGTAGCTGTCCTCAACAGCGGAAGTGCTGAAAGTGATATTTCGCGAGGCGCATTTTGTTTTGTTGAGAGTATAGATCTAGACATTTTAATTTTTTGCATCTCTCAAGATTTATTGCTCCTTTTCAGTAGATTGTAAATATAGTAGGCCAATGACTTTCAGTTGATGTTAATGCACCCATCATTGCTTTCATCAAAGGGGGCCCAGCTAGTAGTGCATATCTTTTTGACCCCATATCTTTCTCACCCATTTGATACTTGTAAGGTCTAAGACCAAGCTGTCTTTTCTCTGCATTTTATACCATTACTGTGTCAATACTCTTGAACTTGTTTAACAACAGGACTGAAATGGAAACATGGAATTAAACGACAGAAGAGTGCAAATGACAATGCGCCCTCTATAACATACTGTGCCATGTGGACTTGGAGATAAAAATAAGGTGAACATAACAAAGGGCAGTGTCAGTGGTGTTTTTTAAAATATTTTTGCAAATCAAAAATAGTTATTTATTGAATTTCGATCTGCAGGTATAACAGGTTTTTTCATCAATAGCAGTTGTTAAGTAACTACATCATAAAACTTTGATCCTTCGGTCATCCCGATGCAAAAGAGTATTTTAATGGTTAAAAAACAAACAAAGAATGAATTATTTAACTACGTGCACATTCACTCATCTAAAAAATACCAAATATACTCAGAATGAAGAGAGGTAAAAACCTTGTCTTCTTACGTGGTATTGAAGAAATATCTTCTTCACGTATTAGTAAATATTACAAAGTAAATGTTCTAATTGTCAAAAGACAAAACATGTAGCCAAATAAGTCTTGTCACATGCAGCAGGACACACAGCCAGTACAATTGAGTTCTATCATTTGACATGGAACTAAAACCTGCCAAATGTTTCAATGGAGATTCTAGGGGTGGAATTTTTTTTTTTAAACTAGCTATTGTTTTTAATAGGAAGGGGAAAGGGGCGTATAAGACAAGCTAGTTGACTTGAGTGTGAAGAAAATTGTCAGCACAAGTCTTACTGAAACCACTCAATAGTCTTTCAACTTCAACATACCCATTATATATATCATATGGTATATTCAATTCTTTTTCTTAACAAATTCCTTCTCAGTTCTTTCCTTTAACAATTTCTTTCTCAAAATTTAGACTTGCATCTCATAACAAAGACCTAATTTTTTACTGCTGAGTGCAGTGTGAGAGAAAGACCCAGTCATACGTCACTTTTCAAAATGGTCTATGGCAGAGTCTTACATTCAGCTATCAATTTGGACTTTTAACTTTAACTGAATGAGCTTTTTTCCACAGACACACAATCACCAGTATAGACACTGTCTAAAACACCTTGGGCATCTTCTTTCCAAACACATCATACAGTACAAAGCTCACCCATACACATCAAAATATCAAATGTGCCAATAAAAGCAGTAAAAATGTGTCTAAGAGAAGGTGTACAACCAGCACCATTTATACAGTTGAGCACAGATAACTCAAACATGCAAAACTCGAATTCACGGAGAGCTTGAACAATATACCACTGTACAGCTATATATTTTCCTTGAACTGGCAGTACTGTTTTCTCAAACATCCTCGCAAATGTGTCAAACAACTCATCATGAAAAGCCCAATCAAATTTTTCCTCACAATTATTTTGTCTCGAATTCAAATCATCATGCATGCACAATGAAAAACAATAACAGTAATAACACCCATCATCACTGAGACTGAGAACACAGCGTTTCATGCACCCACCAGGCTCACCCCTGCACGGTGTGATACACACACTGCTGGTATAGAAACGCATGCAGAGTGCTTTAGGCGCTAGAATTTCCTTGACTACAGTCATGTAAGCAAGGGTTGATATTGGGTGGTCAAGGGTGACTGAAGACAGCGCAGTGCTCCACTGGGCCATATAGTGTGTGAATTACCTTAGTGTGTGTGTGGTTGTTTGAATGTGAAGGTATGGATCAAGTGTTAGTTTCATTGTCATGATCATGATCTGATGTAAGTGTAACTTTTCTCTTGTCGTAAGGCTAGTCAGCATCCCTCTTTTCCTTTCTCTCGCTTTGATACCACACAAGGAACAAGCACAACCCATCCTCCTTCTATCCTTTTATAGATTCCCGGTACTTTTCATGATGGCAGTGATTCATTTTCCCACCAAAAGACAGTCACCGTTACTTTGCTTGATTTTTTTCAATATTATTCTAAGTCTTATTTGTCGTATGGGACAGAGCCCTATATAAATGCAATTATTATTTCTATTATTATTATCATTATAATTATTATCACAGTTTACTCAAATAATGAATGTGTCAAACACATTTGTCAACCCCCAACATGTTTTTTTTAGTAGAGGTTTGACGGCGCTCGCAACTGCATAAGGTCATATGAGCGCCAAAAGATTAGAGTTGTTACAAGAGAGTAACAAACACAAAAAAGAAGGAGGACAGATAAGGACGATAGATGTTTAACAGAAAAGAAGAAGCAAATCACACCAGAGCACCCGCCAACCACCCCCCCTCAACCCCAACATGTTTGAACAATCTGTGCTCGACTGTACTTGAAACTGAAGAAATCAAATAATTCACAGGAAATAAAACAACAAACGATAACAATTTAAGGGCAGACCAGCTGTGTACCCACCACATTCTTTTTCCATGACAATTTTCTTCAGACCCACAAGGTCAGAGACAGATGTAATTTATCCAGGTGTCTCTTTGTCCTTGGTTTGGAAACATTATCCTTTATCACACACCATATAGAACATTTCGTGGAAGGATAAATCACCATCTCTGCTAAGTGAACAGCCTGGTTTACATCATGTGTGGCAAGCTGAATAAAATAATGATTCTAGAAGCAACAGCTCGACCCGGGAGCAGAACTGTCTCATGTTCCAAAGTTGCCAACGATATGATCAAATTAAATACTGCACTGAACTATTCCGTTAGGTATTTAGGTCAAAGTAGCTCTAACTTTGTGACAAATTTATCTGTTCCATATGACAGACCCATGTCTCCCGAGAATTTAGCAGCTATTCTTTTACGTCTTCTCAGTCAATTGTTAAAAAAATGGCAGCCATTTTAATATAAACAAATATTGTGTATATATCGCTAACTGGCTGCAACCCCATGTTTGACCAAAAATAAAGATAAAACTAACAAAAGACCAAAAATATACCACCGGATGACCCGTTCAAAGCCCTATAGTTCTCCACCAATGAAAACACGGTATTGAATCACCAATCTTTCCGCAAAGCATTTGAATGCATAGGCGTTCATTTTTTTACTGACCACGAAGGGTTTTGCTTTCCACGACGATTCTCCAGCTCCAGAACAAAGAAACAGCAATCTGAATTCACTGAAACCATGCGCTCAGAAGGTGGCGAGTTGGCTTTCAACTTCCATGTCATTTTCATTACCAAGAACTATACATCTATCACTAAAAAACAAAGCAAGAATAAGAAATAAAAAGAGATACTATATTACACATTATCGTAAGCCAAAATTTTCAATCACATTTTTCTCACAACACTAGTACATGTATTTGTTCTAGCACTTGAGACAATCTGGTCTTCATGACTTGACCTACAGGTGGGTAGCCCTTAGCCTTTATCATCAGATGCTGTACAATACCACAGCAAGCACAAGCTGACAAATATGTGGGCCACACATGATGAGAGCTATTCATTCATACACTCTATCCAAAACAAAAATTCTGTAATTAACTATACTACTGTACCTCAAAGTCAATATGACTACATATATATATAAGTATAAATTGGTGTCCATTATTGGTGACATAAGTACACTAGAAGCAACTTTCACGAACTTTCAAAACCACTTACTCTCACACACACACACAAATTCCTAAAGATCTTTTTGAATAAAAATAGTTGACATCAGAGGTGCAAAAAGGCAAGAGCATTCACGTGTATAAGTTAAAAATTAATGCCCTGTCACTTCAAATAATAGAGATGTGGTTCTACAAGAAGTAGGTGGGTAGACATTACACCACAATCAAAGACAACTTATTCTTAATTACATTCTACAGTAACTATGCCCACTCATTTATTCAACTTCCTGTGCATTAAGCAACCATCTAAAGGCCAAGGCTGACTGCTGACATTTGCTCTAACACTTTTTTCTCACTAGAAACAGAAACAAGAATCTAATGCCAAATATCAGACATATTTTTCATCATTAATTCATTGCCAACCAAATACCACCAATCCTGTTGGGGAAAGAGGGTAAAAGGGTATTGTCTGGCTGGTATCGGCTAGGTTGGAAGAAAAACGCATAACTTTTAGACATGTGTAAGTACATGCTCTAAACCATATCAAAATAAAATTTAAAAACCCATCAATTGAACAGCCCCTCCACCCAAAAAAATAAATTTCAATTTTCAACTTTTTCGTTAACACTGTTATGGAGGATTTTTTGGGTCAAAAGGCCCCAATATCTGAAAAATCATTTAATAAAAGTCCTTTTTAAGACAATTTGACTTCATGTCTTTGATTTGTTCCCTGAAGAATAATTAGAGATGTTAGTTGGTATGGAGTGCTGGAAATCCCCAATTCTTGTTAGAGAGGTCATATCATAGTGTGTCCATCAAACATGACCAGGAAAACAATAGGCAAGACAGGCATGGGGAAACTAAATAAAACAAAGCTTGAAGCCTTCTCCAAGACTTCCATTTGAACTTTTTGAAAAGTCCTTCAGTATTTGTTTGTTTTTACGCACACACACACACACACACACACACACACACACAAATAAAAATCCCCAGTCTGTACATCGTTAGGGTCATTCCACAAAAGCTTAATTCATTTCATGAAGTTTTGTGAAAATTAAAGAAAAAGAGAGCAGACAGATCAGAACCATCACTTGGGCATTCATCGTTTTTTAATTCAAAACTAGGAAGAAAATAACAAAACAGAATGAAACTATATTGTAAGATTACTAAAGATACTCCTTGACCTCTTTATTCGAATTTATATAACTGAATTATGTCAAAACTCCAAGGAACTGATTTGAACAATTATGGAATGAATGACACTTACGAAATACAACTAAAGGAGAAAATATTTGTGACAACTGTATGCATGTACACGGTTGCATATATATATAACGAACAACCACGCTACCAAGTTTCAACCAGTCCTTCTCACACAAGAGAGATTATTCTATAACACATAAATAACAATCACAATTATATTCATTTGTAAAACATGTTTACAAAGCATAGAGTGAATCGTCGGGTACGTCTGGGATATTTTTCAAGACCTGTTCCCTGAAAACTATGTAAAAACTATGTAAAAGTCATAGCTCAATGTAGTAACTTCAGAACGGAATAATTAAAAAAGCAAGAGCTTCTTTTTATATTTGAGTTGGAGTTTCTCAATTTTAGTGAAAAAAATGATTCTTCATCTTGCCTCTTAAAACTAAAAACATTTCTCTATTCAATTGGTAACATTTAATACATACCATGAACTTCCAAACATATATCTCTGTATGAGTTTTCTAGAACCTTTCCCTCACATTATGTAATGGCGAATTTTAGGAAATGAATAAAACTCTTTGATTTTGAGGAAAACTAAAAAGGAAAGTTAAGAAATTTATTGGAAAATCAAGATGTTAGTATAACACAATCTATCAGTTCAGGGATGGAGGAGCCCCTATTGACCAGGTAACCTCAATGGAAGGCCATTTTGTTTGAAGACACAGAGCCATAGGCGAGGTGTCACAGATAAACTGGGTGTCAATTTCATCAGCCAGTTTAGCACGACCCTCCACAAACATCACCTGGAAAGGAGAATAAAAAGAAAAATAATAAAATACCACACTCACTGACCCCTTAGGGATGAAGAGTTTGAATTATTACGATATACATAAATATGTGTATAAAATAATGTTAAAAAGGTACATATTGCACATTCTCCTGTGAATCACAGACAATCAACACACAAAAATGCTAGTGCAATGCGCTGTTGCTATGGTTATCATGACTTGCACAAGCCACACCCTAATGACCACCCACAAAATTTGATGAGACAGACATATGTAGGACTCCAAAATGCGTCCATCCTCTGTAGAGTATCCATTTCCGGGTAGTTCTCTATGGTGTGCCCTTTTCCTATTTAGCACACCATTTACATCACATTCCACATACACTCTTTCGTTCCAGCGTTCAAGTTGCACACCCAAGAATAGTTTAAAATTTTATTTTTCTAATCACTGCCCCCCCCCCCCCCCCCCCCCCGCCCCCCAAAAGAAAACATAAACCCATTTTAATTAGATTCACGGCAGTCCTGAGCCTGCAACAGCCTCAAGTTGGGACCTAAGGAGGTCTTATACTGCCACTTTTCTCCTCGACAATGGGTGGCCATCTTACACAAGTTCGACTGTATTTTAACCCTCCAAGTGTCGTGACGGACGATCATCAGTCGTCAGGGTCGCTTCTGTGGTGTCACGGCCGATCGACGATATGCCACAGAAACTTGCAAATAAAAGGGCAAACACGAATGTTCACAAGTGTCAATTTTTGAACCGGCCGACCACTCATTCCCACCGCGAGGGGCTTTGGTTTCCTCGGCGATTCTCCAGCTCCTGATAATCGGACATATAAACAACTTACACCATTGTAACGAGGAAAAGCTGAACTTCTACAAGGTGTATGGCATTTGGTGTTTTATAGCGAAAGAGCAAAGAAACAGGGATCTGAATTACCCCGATTTCACCGATACCACACGCTCTTTCACGCTACCTAGTAAGATAGCAACAGAGCTAATTGTAAGCCCTAAACTAGCAAAGAAAACAACCAAAGTGAAACAACACATGCGGTATCCATTAATGGTTTTGTAGAGCATTATCGAGAACAACACACCTTTCCTTCTGTACAAGACTGTGGTAGAGCATTATGGTGGTACACACTGAAAGACTGAACTTGCTCTGTAGGCTCCTCTGGGAAAAACTCCTCCATAAAGCTGTTCCTTGTAATTATACCCAACTCCTCCGCATCTAGCTTGATCCTCATTATGTCAACGCTGGGAACAAAACTGGGCTGGTTATAACAGTAAACAAATAGACATTTCTGAAGATTCAACAAACAATAAATTTTACATTAGGATCAGCCCTGAGGCAATTTCAGATACAATTATGGGGTATTTTGGATAAAAACTTCATAACACTCAATTGTGATTTAGTCCTTAAAATCACCAGGAAATACAGACATGCAATGGATATTTCAGTGAGCATAAGACTCAAAAGAAAAACTTGAAATGATGAAATGAAGCTGATCCACTCAAGAGAAGCCTACATCAATCATCAATTGGAAAAACATCTATTGCAAATCTAATTCCTAAAATTTATTCTTAAACTCTGTCATCTTTGAACATTTGGTGGTGACAGTTTCTTGGACTGACACAAATACTGTTTGTTTCTCATACACAAAAATCAACAGGAAAAAACATAGCCTTGTATTGTAATATCCTAGACTATGCAATCTGACCTATTTCCGGTTCATTAGGGAGCACACCATAAAAGCAAAATGAATGGCAAAGTGGGGGAAGGGTTCCACACACACCCAGCTACGGCAAGATGGGTGTTTAGCCCTTGATGGGTTAATGGCACGCCCTGATATGTGTATGCTTTGCAGAAAAATTTTGATAGAGCAAAGAGCACGGGCCATGACAGTGTGCTGTCTGGGAGTACAAGTCTAAGGGAGGAAAGAACACTGAAGAAATCAAATTCAAAAGTCAAACACATACTATTCTTTCTCTGAGACTAGATCAAGGGCTCTCATGACATCGTCTAGTAATGACGAAGAGATGAAACCATTGCCTGTTGAATAGAAAGCAAACGTCAGGGGGAGATTTAGAAAAAAAATTATACACAGAAAAACAACAAAATAGCCCACACACATCCTCTGCAACTCAGGTATTGATAAATACAACTTGGTAAAGCAAAAAGAAGCTTCCAGTATTTCTATATTGGGTATTTGTTAAGTCTTAAAGCAATTTTTATTGCAAAAACCTGAACAAATTTGTTAAGTCGTAAAGCAATTTTTATTGCAAAAACCTGAACAAATTTGTTAAGTCGTAAAGCAATTTTTATTGCAAAAACCTGAACAAATTTGTTAAGTCGTAAAGCGATTTTTATTGCAAAAACCTGTACAAATTTCTACCCCTTACTTTACTTAGCATACATGCCTCTTCACAAACAGTAAGTATCCATTATTTTGCATTCCAAAATAGTTGCTCGCGATGACTTCAAAATCTATGTGAGCCAGACACTGTCTAAATTTACAAACAGCACAGCAGGACCAAAACCAGGCTCACAGTCTGAGAGGTCAAGCAGTAATGGATGTAGACTGGTTGTGTTCTCAGTATACCAACCACAGCACGGACAAGAAAAACCTCTAACAAAGGTGTCATGACACTGTAGAATTAGGCGCTAGTCAATTTTTGGGCATATAGAGTTATTAACATCATCTTAAATCTTGTTCATTTTTCTTGCATTTGGCAACAAAAACCCCCCCATCTATCTTAAAAAGAAGTCGAGATTTGCAATTGAAGGAGGGGGGTCACCAAGGCTGCCTCCAGCACAACACTGGTAAAGAAGAATTAATACTGATCTTTTCTTGTCACAAACCAACCAGAATACATGCACGAGCTAGTGTCTAGTAGCCGCATCAAACCTTCCTGTAAAGAAAGAAGCTCTAGAGTTCAACCACACCAAAACTGATCAGACATGCCACTTGTATCTATTGTGCTACTTCTTCAATGACAAGTTTGGCTATGCTAAAAATAGATCACTGACATTAAAGTCTAACCTTTTTTCTTTCAATTTCAAGGGAGAAAAGTACATCAGAGCAATCAGAATTTACTTTCCCTGCCACTTCCGCTAACAGAATGTGAACACTAGAAGGTTACTAAGTGCACAACAAGTTGAACAAATGGGCAGCCATTGATAACGAAGAATATACAGCAAAATTGGTTAAATAAATGAGGAAGTAAACATTTTACATTCCGGGACTGCACACTTGGGAGTTACAGTTGCTTAGTGGTAGTACGAGAACCCCGGCTCACAATTATGTCAAACAGATCTGCAGGTTACATTGTGTTTTGAGGGTGAAAAATTGATGAATTAATGTTTGCATGTATTGTGCTTGCCACTGGAAGTCAAATTTCCCTGCAAGGATGGATCAAAGAGGAATTCTATTCTTATTTATGAATTTCTATTTCCACTCACCCTCTGGGTCAAACTGAGCAAATATAAGGTTTGCATTTCTTCCTGGAGTTTCCTTCACCACAAGGCTCTCTGTCTGTAAGGTTTTTTAAAAAAAGATATATCGTCATTTTCTCATTTTTCATTAAACTAAGCATGTTTTGTAAGTTGCTTTCATTTTGAGTAACTTAACCTTTAAATGAAACATCATTTCATACTATCAACTGCTTCTCTGTAGAAGGATTTTAAAAATACATGACACCACCTTTCATGAAAATGACATCTCCACATCCCTAGTATTAAATACCAATGAAGCAGATACACATTTAGAATGCTCATATTAACAACATTGAGAGCATGAACGAAAATTGTTAGACTGAAAAGATAAAATATATTCTATTGCCATTCTTTAAAACTTGGAAAATTCTTTCAGAGAAAACCCATTACTGATGGATGAAGATAAAAATGCATAAAAAGGAATTAACTTACCGTTGAAAACAAAACTGTAAGATGTGTCTCACTTCCTAACAGCCACACAGGAAACTTTGGATTCTTGTAATACCATCCAACCTACATGACATACATGACAAAGTTCAAGAAATTCTAAAGTAGCTATTAATCAAGTCATTTTATATTAAGGAGTCAAGTACAAAACAAGGACATGACGGACTTTTAAAATACCCCCCCCCCCCTCCCTTTAAAAAAAAAAACGAATGAAAAAACTAATGACTTTCAAGAGTGTTAACATCTGCAGTAAGTAGTGAGTCCCAAAAACATGCAGTTGTACTTTCTTAAACTTTCAGTGTGTTGTTGAAAAAAAATGAGCCTGTGAAAAACAAAAATAAACCCATCACAAAAAAGGAATTTTCCTTTTCGCAGAAATTTATTTTTGTCAATGCACCCCCCCCCCCTCCCCAATTCCTCCTACTATTTTAAAGCACTGCATACTCATCCTAATATGAGTTCCAAAGGACAAATGCATCTTACCTCACAATATCGCATGTGCTCTAGCAGGGTGAGAAACCCTATCGTAGGCTGCTGAAGTAGACCTCTGAGTTCTGTTCAACGAAAGACAAAAAGTTATGAACAGTGAGCAAAACAGAGGAACAGATAGTGGGTGGTTGGCGGGTGCTCTGGTGTGGTTTGCTTCTTCTTTCCCATCAAACACCTATCGTCTTTATCTTCCCTTCTTCTTTTTTATGTTTGTTACTCTCTTGTAACACCTCTAATCTTCTGGCACTCATATGACCTTATGCAGTTGCGAGCGTCGTAAAACTTTTACTAAAACTAAAACTAACCGGATAGTTTCCCTTTACAAACATGATACAGATGATCAAATCACACGTGTTTAAAGAGCTTTGGGTCCTTCAATATCCTGTTGAAGTCTTGGCAGTGGTATATGAGTGAAATATTCCTTTCATCGCTATAAGTAAGTATGCAATACTGGGCAAGAAAGGCAATCACCAGGTGAGGCCGACAAAAATGAGTAAAATTAACTCTTGTATCTTTCTTACCATTCTGGTTAACTTTTAAAATTTGATATGCTCACAAATTGCCATCCTTAATCTTTAATATGAACAAGTAAAAAATAAGTATGAATTACAAGTGTTACAGCTGGGCATCGAATCGGCTTTTGAGTCTTGATGACATGGAATCATCGAATCTCCACAACCCATACATTATCAAAACATGAGTGTTCCTCTCGTAAAGCATCAATTTTAGTGAGCATGTCATGTCAATACCTCTTCATATATTCAAACTAATGTTTCTTTCTGCATATTTTTAATGGGCCAATCTCAACTCAAAGTTCTTAAAAATCTAAATTATAAACTTTGAAAGGCTTTTTTCCAACCGATTTTACCAAAACACTCCAGTTAGAAATTAACAGCAGAACAGTTTATCCATTTTGCTATAAATATATGTGAACAGCTTTGGGATAAGTTTGCGTCAAATAATGCGTTGACAGTGACTGAGCGAATTGACAGGCGAGAATCATGCATATGCATCATCTACGTAAATTATTTTGAAGATTGAAGAGATGAATGCATTAATGTTTGATCTGATTTTTAAATACTAAGTAAAAGACCTTTGCTTTGTCTTTAATTTGATGTATATAATGTGTATCCATTAGAGACAGGTGATTTTTTGTGCAAATTAAAATTTTCTGCCCATTCTTACATCATTTATAGATATTTTGAAGACCAAGGATACACATACAATGATATTTGGTCTGATTATTTTTATTTCATGCTAAAGAGCTCTTTTTTCTCTTTAATACGATGTATATAATGTGTATCAGTCAATCATAGGTTAATTTTTGTGACATCTTCAAGTTGATGAAATTATGTCAATTTTGCCTCCCTTTAGCAAAAGCAGGCTCTTTTTGATGCTTCGTTCCCTTTAAATATTAGATGTCTGTTAAAGCATTTAGCTCAATATGTGCACCAGTAACTCTTGACTGAAGATGTTTGGTTTGAGCAGCAGAATTCCTTGTGTTCAGTAAATCTGGCATCAAAATGCTCAGAACAAAATGTTGTTTTGATTTATGGGTTAATTTTTCTCTCAAGATCAATATGAACATTTCATTTAGCATTGGGTACCTACTTCGAACGGGCTTTCTCTGCCAAGGCAAAAACTCCATTGAGAGCATTGCCTAAAATACAAATTAATATTATATTGCCTTATTACCACTTGTCACAGGGGAGACAATGAACCAGGAAGCAAGAAAAACTTTTGAAAGACAACAAGGTGTAAAAGAGACCAAAACAATAGCAACAGTATCACTTACTCAAGCCGGAGATTTCTTTATCATTGTCCCACACATTGGAAGTGGCATGTGATGTGAGCAGCAAGTTGATCAAGCTTTGACTGTAGATAAAGAAAGTAAACCCTGTCTGTGTCAAAACACAATTTCAGGTAAAGTGGAAAGGGGGGGGGGGGATGGTGAAGCCCTAAAACACAACACACAAGACTCAAAGTAATAATAAATGTCATATATTTCAAGCACTGTACAGTCTTCTCCCACATATGTCCGGTTTTGTTGACCATCTGATTTTCTTCTTTTTTTTTCTTTCTTTTCAGTTTTCCCACTCATCCTTGTTAGGTTCTTGACAAAATGTGACTTATATGTGCAACTTGGCAGCAACACGGTGTATAACTAAATAGCGTCAACACAAAATTTTGCATGGTCATTCAACATAGTGTCTTTTTTTGTGAAGGTAGGGTGCAGATATTGCTTCCAGTCTTGATGCAAATTCAAGCAGCTACAACAACTCTGAATTAACCCTGGTATTTTTTTTTGTCTCATCATTCTGAATCACCACTTCAAGTTACCTAGAGGAAACAACAAAAGGACAGACACCAGACACATGCACGGACTCTCTCTCTCTCTCTCTCTCTCCCTCTCCCTCTCCCTCTCCCTCTCTCTCTCTCTCTCTCTCTCTCTCTCTCTCTCTCTCTCTCTCTCTCTCACACACACACACACAGACACACACACACAGAAACACACGAGAAACATACAAAAAGCATCTCTTACCTCCCATGTCCATAGATACCATCAATAAGAGGTTCTGAAGGGTCCTCCACTTCATTTTTTATTTGCTCGATTCCCTAAACATGAAGAATAAAATTGAGAAGCAAATTCTTATAACAATGTATACTGTATAAAAAGGACAGGGGGGAAAAAGGACAGAAAAAAATGCTCCTGAAACCACTCTATTTCTCCACGATGCGATTTTTTTCCTTTTCACTTGTTGATAAAAGTAAAGATTTAAAATTGTTTATCATTGCATACAGGACACTCAGTGACGAAAGCAATTTAAGTAGAATTCTTACGTAAAGACATAACAGAATATCTATCTGCAAAAAAACAGCAGTAAATTAAATGTTGAAAACATTAATATGCACTATAGAAGGTCAGTATTGTTTGAGCTAGATTTCCGAGTTTTACTGACCTAAAAATAGAGTGATCCCATTTTTACAGGATCAAATGTTAAGGACCTCAAAGGCGACATTATAATGAGGTTTCATTGTATTTGAGCCAAATAAGGCTTTGATGCTATCAGTTCAGACAGCATCATGTTTTGGCTTCAGTAAGAGTTTTACAGTACTTGCAATACAATTAGGTTATATAAGTGCCGAAGATTCGAGGTGTTACAAGAGAGAAACAAACAGAAAAAAGGAGAGATAAGGTTGACAGATGTTTGATATGACAGAAGGAGCAAAACATATCAGAGCACCCGCTCACCACCCACCAGACTGCTTTAGTCAGCTTCGTGGGTAATAAGCAGGCAATAAAATGATAAATTCCCCACAAAAGTAGCCACCCCTAACTGAACATACCTTTGTGCATAATATAGAATACAAGTAAAGTAAAACACCATAACAGGAATGCAATTGTGGCAACATTTGTTTGAGAAGAGTTCTCAGATCTGTCAGATCATTGCAGCAGCAGTATCTGTTGATTCAAAAGAACAAAATAAATAACTGATAGAGACAAATTCCAAGATATAATTTGTAGTTTGTACATTTACTACTATTTGTATCAAATCTCAAATAGTCTGGGAAGTCTGAATGTTTTACTGCTATACTGACTTTTCCACCTCAAGAATTACCATTTTTTGGCTGAATCTGTAATATTCTTTGAACACAGACACAGTAGTTGGAAGAGATCTAAATGCAGTTGGCAGAGATCTGAATCTAATTTTTTTTCTTTTCTGATTTCTTACACTTAGTTACAAACCTTGTTCATTTTAAGATGTTGTTTAGTAAATAAATAAGGCAATAAATAGGTGACACAAAAGCAAGACAGGAACATGTGTTTCTATATTTACAGATGAGTCATTATGACTACTCTAGGGTATTGAATAGGCATCCCCCTCCCACTTAATAATTTTTTTGCACACTCCCCCCTCCCTCCGCTCCTTAGTCCATTAGTCCATACCCCCCTTTATTATTTTCCAGCTTGCCACGACTGATGATCATGTGAAACATTATATCTAGAATCTAGATATCGGAATGAAACTTCTTTTTTTTTTTTTGTAAATGGCAAACTGCCCTCAGTATTAGTACCGGTACCAGGTTGGCTACCTCAATTTTCAGTGCATTTTAAAAAGTTTTGTTATATTTTTCAATTAAACTGGTTTGTTCCTGAAAGGAAAACGTCACAGTAACTTACCAAAATCACTAAAATATCACGATCTCATGTTCTTTTATTCACTGAAGGTGAAATAAAACAGATTTGTTCCTACTAGTGCAGGGGTATGGGATTGAATGTGCCACCCC
>NW_004797450.1:1098755-1109818 GCF_000002075.1 Aplysia californica
CCCCTTCCACCTTCCATTTATTTGATACCTTAGAGTAAAGTATTATGACACCCATGAAAGTGGTACCTAAACCAGTCAAACACACAACCATTGACATACGTATGATACATATTTACATCTGCATACTTTAATACTTGAGCGATGATTTATTATCAAAATACCTTAAATTGGCATGGAAAGATAGGTCAGATTTTGCCAGTGAGGCATCTGTCTTAATTTGAGCTGACTCCTCCGACTGTAAGGACTTGCTGGGTCCTCCCATCTCATCCTCTGCTTGTTGATTTGAAGAAGTCTCTTTAACATTCACAGATTTTTCATCAAAGGAAACGACGACATATGCACTGGAATTCATTTGGGATAAGATTTCTACCAAAGCTTCGAGCAACAGATTACTGGCTCCTTCACCTGAAAACAATAAATGACAATTTTGCTTTTCAACATCTAAAAACTAACAAATACAAAAGTTAATAACTTGAAGCAAATAAATATAATATAATATATCATTTCCAGGGTGGCTCGTGGGGCTAAAAAGTGGGCCTGCACAAATAAGCTATGGCAGGTTAAAGATTGTCAAGGGCTTAGTAAATGATGACTGGCGAGGACCTTCTGCTTTTACTTTCAATATCTTTTCATCACTTTAATTTTTTTAAACTAAATCTATTTGTTAGCTAAAAATCAATTTCATTCGTCTTGCATTTGAACTGAACACTTAAGAAATAACACTTTCACCACTACACACAATTCAAAGGCTCTACGAGGGGTGACCTAACTATGTCACATTGACCTTGCTCAAGTTCAGGGTTACGGAGTCAGAGAAAGACTTAAAATAACGTTAAGACTATAAACTAATTGCAATTCACTTGAGCACTCCACTGGATTGCTCTGGAGCTCACATAGTGTGGGCATAGAAAATAGTGTACAGTTTGAGATAGAGTTTATTTTTAGACTGCCTACCGTGGACTATGTTTTGACAGGCACACATTTGAAATTTGGTGTCTTTTTATTAAACTTATTAATTGATAACGTACCGCCAAATTAGCTGCAAGTGTCGCCATCGCCCAAAGAGGTTTTTTTAAAGCCAGATTACTACTGCTGAACATATTATGTTTATTTAAAGCACAAAGACTTTGGCTTGGTATGGTAGATGTTTTACGGCCTTATAGACACAGAAATGGCCGTGAAGGCGCCAGCGAGGACCTTGCATCGATAAAATATTTGGCGAGTGCTTGTGGTTGACTTCTTTTATTTTCTGTTTGTGGGTGCTTTACAAAATAAAACATCTTAAAATTTTGGGCGGCACTGCACGACCGTGTTCTACAGGAAAACCGCACCTGATCATTTCACTGAGATATCAGTTATTGTTTTATCAACAACCAGTTGAAGACAAACCAATTTAAGTAGACCAAAAATGCCTAAACTCTACCAAGGACAGTCCAAAGTCCAACTGAGAAAGGGGGAGGATTGTGCTAAAGGTTAACTATTCCTCCCTGTAAAACAATCCAAGCTACAGAAATGCTAACAAGAGAATCAAACAACATTTCAGCCCTGGGAGTGGATGGATCTATAGTGGGAGAGTTAAAAAAGCAAGGTATTGAAAGCCAAGATCTGGAATGGTAGTGGACACAACGAAATTGGGACTTTGTGGGGACAGGTGAAAAAACTAGCCCAGGATCTGGATTCATGGAGAGCTCTTGTTGGTGGCTTATGTCCAAGAAGGGACCACAAGCTTAAAACACTTTCTCCTCCTCTGGATATTCCATCTCAGGCTTGTAGTCAGGGTACTGTACTAGTGTACTCAAAATTCATCCAAGGGGATAACAAATTTGTTGTTACCAATTTTTCCAAGTCAGAAAATCATTTATCATTATATCAAAATCATCAGGGGAACTTTCAAAACTGATAAATGAGGGTTTATTAAATTATGACAAACTAAACTGGATATTTACATACTTGATACGGACGTAAGGGCATCCATGTTCGGCATTCCATGGCCAAATAACGCACATTTTACAAGGAAAGCTTGTACAGGAGCAATAACTGCACAGGGTCCTCCTTCAAACTGAATCAAGGAAGTTGGAGATGACTCGCTAAAAATAAAACCTGGAATAGAAAACATACCAATTAATTTAACCCATTTATCAATCAGTTTTATTAAAAGAGGGAAGAAGGTTGCCTCTCTATAAATTTTCAAAATATAACAATCTTGAGCAGGCACACCAATTTAAAAACAGTCAAGTCAGCCAAGCATAAAACTGAATGTTCAACAATGCGTTTGTGGCTTGAGATCTATTCGCCAAACCTTTAGCACTCAAAGAAAATTTCCCCCCGGGGCAGTGCCATTGACTGTAGTGTCTTTAGGCCATTCCCAAAGGGGGGACATTTCTCGTTCAAGCACAGTAGAATTGTAAATGGGCTGATTCATGTCACACTCATTAACTGTGCCTGATCTGCAGCAGGGAACTGCTGCTTTTTTTTCCTAATCCTTACTATTGTCATTTTCTTCTATTTCTTTTGTATGTTTGTCACTCTCTTGTGACCTGCTATTTCCGGGGTGTCTTGATAGTAGAAGCAGACCTTGTGCTGTTGAAGCTAGAGAGGTGAGCAGAGTAAGTCTGATTCCCTGTAAGGACTTCTCTGTTGACACCCACCCCTTGCCCTTGGCGCTCATATGACCTTATGCAGTTGCGAGCGCCGTAAAACCCTCTACTATAATAAATAATAAAACACTAAAAAATCAACCTTTTTTCAATTTAGATGTTTGAAACAGTTCAAACATCCCCCATTACTTTCGTCATGGCAAAGGAAGATCAAGGTCAAGGAAAAAGAAGTGCATGGACAACAGCATCAAAATCTCATTCCAATGCAGCCCATAATATTATCATTTAACTCGACAAATTTATTGTCTGTCGTGGCAACAGACCAAGTGTAAGACCAAATGAAAATCTTCTCACATTGACTGATCATCTATTTTGGGGTAAACGGATGGTTAAGATTGGCACTGAATCAGATACGACTGCATGAGACTGCCACACAATACACAAGCAGATGCACAGACAGATTTTTAAAGGGTGGACTTCTAAAACACAAAAAAAGAAGAGAAAGTTCTTACAGCTTTTCGGAATTTTTCTCATAATGAAACATATAATGAGATTATTGGCAAATTTCTACAATTACTCCCACATGCAGAGAGACTACTTTCACAGGCTAAATCAACATTATTAATGGCCGCAGGACACAAACATTTGGCCACTATAACCATTTCACTCAAAGCAATGGTTCTTAAGCTTCAAGCCTACATTAGCAAACATCAAACTATGGGAAAAATACAAAGGCTCATGTACCCCCCCCCCCCCCCCCCTCCAATTTTTTTTTTATTCAGGGGGAAGTACCCTTTTGAAACTCCTCAAATTTTGTTTTAACACACATCATTCACTTCATCCTTCAATTTGTCAAAACCTACTTTGTCTCGAAGGACTTGTTCCTATTGAAGATCAAACCTTTTTTTTTTTCGTCATTTTCATTAATTTTACTGTTGTAGCAAAGTAACCCAAAGAGCAAGAAATGCAGAAAGCCATTATACAATCAATCACACATGCAAAAAACTACGCACTTGGGGTTTACATATTATAACAACATCAATCAATATCTCACGGCTAAAAATTTCTAACACAGCATTAAGTTAAACATTCACGTAAAACATAAATTAAATTAAGCAAGAAATGTGGTTTTTTAAAAGTAGGTAAAAAATTGTCCCCGCTTGTTATTAATCAAACCCAAGTCATCTGTACGCCACACCAAAGCACTTGACTGCTACACCACAGACGCCAAGCCCCTGAAAAGTGCACAGTTTGATATACCAAGCATGAAAAAGGTTTCAAAATTCTCGTGGTCTAGAAGTACGGTGTTTGCCTCTCATTTAATAGGTCTCACGTTCGAAACCAGACAGCAACGGGAATTTTTTTTCTTTAAAATGTTCTCCTTTCTCCTCCTTTCCGGTACTCTAGTCCCGTCCTTTCACCGGCTTTCATCGCAATTTTTCCCCCCTTGTATCCCACCTCTGGCATTTGCTGGGCTCTTCTCTTTCTACTGCTCTCAGGCTGGCTCCTTCTCACTGTTGTCTTTCAGTCATACCCCTGATTTTAGAGGTAAGATCTAACACCAAGCCTTCACAGGTATAAGGGCGAAAAGTCTTGGAAGTCCCATGTGCAAGTTGCACACATGTTCAAGATCCCTTCCTGGTTCTAAAATACATAAAAATATAAAAGTAGGCTTCAGCCACCACCAAGCAAAATTCAAAATTCTCCTCTACCAAAACTGAAAATATACTCTAGTCAGTACAATCAGAATGTGGCTGCCTGATGGCAAGGGACCCTGCGAAGTAGCAGAAACTGTCCATGTGTAAAAATCAGTGGCACTGCAGGTTGAAAAACCAGCAGTCGACTACCCTTGAGATTTAGCGCGAGGAAATGTGAAAAAGAAGTGTAAGATACTTTTCTCAATACACCTCTGTCATGACACTACCATGCAACAGATTATAATTATACAGAACTGGTTTGTGGGGGTTTTTTTTGTGTTTTACGGCACTTGCAACTGCAAAGATGAGCGCAGGTTTGAAGCACTTTCAGTTCGTAAGGAATTAATTTTGATAGCTCAGGTGGCCTCTATAATTTATCAACTTAAAAGGACCACCAAGGAGTCTTTAACTTTAACTTCCGCAACTTGCACACATGGGACTTCTGAGATTTTTTTCATCCTAATAATCCGAGAAGGCTACATGTTCGAGCTTACCTATCGATCAGGGGTGTGGCTGAAAGGCAGCAGTAAGAGGAGCCAAAGAGTAAGTTAAAAAAAAGGCAGTAGCAGAGAGATTCAGGAGTAAGAGGAGGTGGCAAGGGGGGAGTTTGGGTGCAGAAAGTGGAGATGAAAGCAGATGACAGAACATGATAAGAGAGTGCTAGCAGGAAAGAACATTTTTTGCAGGAGAAAATTTTTCGGCACTGTCAAGATTCAAAGCCCCGGAACCAAACCACTATTGAATGAAATACAGTGCCTCTCTTAAATCTCTAGACCACAAGAACCACCGAAGTCTGTCACTATACAAAAATTCTCATTCTCAATTCTTAGTGAAGATTGAAGAATACCGGACCACTCGTAAATTTATATTATAAAATTGCTCGAGAGTGTGTGTGTGTGTGGGGGGGGGGGTCTGGGGGGTCTCCCCCTTGACAAACATACTATAACATAATCAAGATTATATTTTTCTAGATCTACTGGTCCGAGATTCTTCATTTCAAAGAGAGATTTATAAAAAGGCCGTCATTATTCGGACTCTAGTCCGAATATGAAAAAATGTTATTCGGACACGGTCTGGAAAAAAGGAAGTGTCTTCGTTCTTTAGATCTAACGTTCAGTGCTTCCAATTTTCCGCCATTTTTTAGTTTCCCCACCACTTTATCAGCCGATCCGATGCCCACCGCCTCATTGATACGCCTCCCCCCCGCACCCCCCATGTTTCCCACTTTCTTTGTTGTAGAAAAAGATAAAATTGAAGATTAGCAGATCACCTGGCACCTGCATATTATGAGCTGTGTAAAAAAAAAAAGACCGATTCGTTCAAATACACAAGCCTGTGTCATCTCGATTGTTTTACCAAGAAAAAGTTGTGTTGCTGTGTAGAGCCGAGCATATACGGCAACTTTTGATTCCATAGACCAGCGCACAATTCATTACGTAGATTTACGTCAAGACTAGCTTATTATTGTAATGATCAGTAGCCGGGGGGTGGGGGGGGGGGGGACTGACGCGTATGCGACGTTCAACGCCCGGACCGATAGTGCCCCCCCCCCCCCCTCCCCGACATGCACACACAGCCACACGTGTGCAGGCCGCCCATCCAACCCCGACACACGCTAACGAGCCATCTTTAATTACTTCTGATGACCTCTTAACAAATAAACATTTATTAGAAGCGCTATAACTTTTCAGGCCGGCCTCAAATTCATCATAAGATAAAAACTCGGCTCCTGCACAATTTAACACCATTTTGCCCGAAGTGATCCCGGTCTCTACCCAGCCTGAGGCGAGTCATGGGTGAGACAGGACAGGAAGCCGGAGTCACGAGTCACAGGAAGTTGGCAGTGATGTCATGCTGGACAAGAATCAGAGTCCGAATAACATTTTTTCATACGAAGTGGCTAGCCGTACTTAGATCTAGGTTTGGCCCAATCCACTCAAGCCTGTTAAGTACACAGGTCTCATTAGATCTAGATCTAGTAATTATTCAGGTTCAAATACATGCAAGTCAGTAAGGCACCTTTTGGTTTTGTCTGAAATACAAATACTTTAGGCATTGCAAACTAAAAATTTCATATTTACAAATCAGCCATCAATATTAAGTACGGCTAGCCTGACAGTCTAGCCGTCCTTAAGTACGGCTAGCCTGGCTGTCTACCCGTACTTAAGTACGGCTAGACTGCCAGTCTAGCCGTACTTATATAAATCTTAGGCCCTATTAACATTAGAAAACAGGAGGTTAAAATACATGCACTGTCATTAAGGCACCTGGTTTCGTCTCAAATACAAATACTTTCTAGGTACTGCACACTAAAAATGTATATTTACAATTCAGTAGGCCTATTTTTTGTAAATGGTCAGTCTAGCCATCATAAGAATAAGTACGGCTAGACTGCCAGTCTAGCCGTACAAGTTAAGTACGGCTAGACTACCAGTCTAGCCGTCATTAAGTACGGCTAGCCTCTCCTTTTTCATATTCGGACTCGAGTCCGAATAGTCACTTCGTAATAAAAACTGGGGAAAATCATGAATTTCTAAGGTTGAGACACTAAATCTACATACTAGAATCTATGATCTCTAATGTATAATACGCTGGTCCGGTATTCTTCAACATTACCAATTCTTACCTTGGGACCATCGAGAAAACACTTCTTCTTTCAAGGATGCACCCCATAGTAGAAGTTTTATATCCTCCAACGATGTCTTTTCAAATATTTGGAAATTGAACGATGCCATGATCGTAGATCTAGAATTAGAATCTAGACTATAAAATTGTATTGTTGACGTTTATTATGGTAAAAAAAAGCACAGGAGTGTAGGCCCAGACAAATCTATTGAATCTATTGTAACTCAAATCTTTTTTTAAAGGCATTTAAGGTCTGGATAGGAAGACTGACTGACAACACTATTTTTCAACCTCATTCAAACCGTCAAAATCTATTCAAACTGTCATTCAGGTGGAATTCGAGATGCAGCAAGTTTGTAAAAAATCAAGAATCACGTTCAAGTTCCTTCTATCCGACTTCGTCGAGCTCTTGCCTAGCCGACAACCCAGGAACTTGACAAGATCTAGAAATCTAGTATCCCAAATAAAAGTTTAAGAACGTACAATTGCTTTCATTTGTGTGCTTTTTTCAGGAATATTATGATCGAGTGTTTGACCTGCGTTCAACTCCACTTAATTAAATAGATCCAGCATCATGTCATAATAAATCGCTTGTGCAAGTCGCCATATTGTTTAATAATAGAAAATTCATAGTTTTTTGGAGCACTCTCCCCCGAAGAAGTTAGATAAATGAGATGGTTAAATGCAAGGAGTTTAGAACTAATGGAGCCTCCTCTCTCTCTCTCTCTCTTCGCGGCGCCACGAGCAGTACGCCGCGATGGGGATCAAATATGGCCGCCGACTGTGGGCTAAATCACGAACTGTGGCGTTTCTTTTTATAGAATCTTATCGGGCTGGGCCACGTTGTGGGGGTGGGCGGGGTGGGGTAATGCATGCAAGGAAGAGGGGATGGGGCTGGGATGAAAGTAGAGGGGCGGGCCTTGGGAAGGGACGGAGGAGAATGGGAAAAATTAAATAAGAGAGAGAGAGAGAGAGAGAGAGAGAGAGAGAGAGAGAGAGAGAGAGAGAGAGAGAGAGAGAGAGAGAGAGTGTGTGATCAAGTGACGGGCTGATGGATAATGACTGGGAGAAAAAAATAATAAATTCTGTGTGTGATACGGACTGTTCAATTCTTTAAGAGTTTTATGTTATAATCTATTTAAAAAATAAAAAAGATGTGCAAAATAAGAAAAAAACTTGTCCAAGTAACATAAAATTATCAAACATACCCTTTCAAGATGCTAAAATATTTAATTATAAGAAAAGGATAAAAGTATACTTTTAAACTGAATTTAAGATATGATTGCATGATTCTAGGCGTGCGCCATAACTAACTTTATGTGTAAGGAATAGCGAACACAACAGAGGGTCGATGCCAGCTTTATCTGATTGCTAACAGTATGTCTTGGTCTATAAAGAATAATATTATTTATTACAATAATTTTGTTTCTTGGTTTTCACAAAGTGGAGCGCACAATGATTTCAAATATAAAAAAGAGATAACAGTGTGATCTAATGCATGAGCGTGGATGACCTTTGAAGGGTTTTTTTTTTTTTTTGTTCAGTAAAGTATGAAATGGAGAGCAGCGTTTTTAGTCCTTTATTACACTCCAGAGGGGGATAATTTCTCTTAGTGATGACTCTTGTGTAGTAAAATTTGTTGTTGCTTCGTTTGGTTTATTTGTTAACAGCAGAATCTTAAGTGAACTATTGATTGTGGGATCTTAGGTGAAGACTACAACAATAGCATTAAACCGAGTATAGTTCTATATAACAAGACTCAAACTCTTATCCACCCCACCCTACCCTCTCCCCTCATCTGATATGGTTTGGTGTTTCTTTAACATAGAAAATATTCATCATTATTGTTGTTGAGTATTGATTTCATATTCTAATGGAGCCTCTAGATATAGCTACATTTAGACAACAGTAGCATCCAATTTGCACACACAATGGAAAGCAATATCTTTAATTAAAATGTATAATGTGTATACACACACACACACACACACACACACACACACACACACACACACACACACATAATAATTATATATATATATATATATATATATATATATATATATATATATATATATATATATATATATATATATACACATATATATATATACACAAACTAATTATATAAATAAAAGAATAAGAATAAGAATACTTTTTTAAAAATTGAGTATCTCGGTCTTTCTGCTGGGGTGTTGTTTCCCTTTCAGTCTGTTTGGCCTTGGCAGGTAGCGCCGGAGCCAGCCTCTTAGGAATGTTAATGATCTAGATCTAAATTGTGTTGCTGGGGGCATAAAAACACTTTTATTCAATTTTTTTAAAAGGAAAACGACTTTACTGTGAAAACTTCGGTCCACTGCAGCATCATATAGGTTCTTACACTTAAATACAACACAGGTGCAAAGCATTTTTACTAATTGACTTGCTTAATCTCAAGGACCTCGGAATAAAACTTTCTTTCTTATCTAGATTTCAGTGCGTAAGCGCAGCGCAGGTAGACCACAGTTCCGCCGCGAGAGAGGGCTCCTATCAGGCGTGCGGTGCCGCCTACAGAGCATCCTCCATTACTTTTAATCTCCTTGGTTCAATGTCAAGGAGGTTACAATAGGCCCAAGGAGTTTTTGAATAGGCCTTGGGTAGCCTAATGGAGGCTGCTCTGTGGGCGGCAACGCATGCCTGAGAGAAGCCCCCTCTCGTGGCGGTACCATGGTCAACCTGTGCTGCGCGCTGCCTGACTCACGCACTGAAATCAAAGTTTTTGTACTATCTTTGCTGAAATCTAGATAAGGTTTTATTCTGAGGTCCTTGAGATTAAGCAATCAGTAGACTTACAATAGGCCTATGTTTTAAAACCCATTTATTTCATTACTATTGGTCTAAATGTAGATGTCAAAGCGGCTCCAAATTACATTAAAAAATCAGTAGGTGTGCCTATATATACCTGCTTAACAACATAACGGTGACTGTTAAAGAAAGATTGGGTGGGGGTGGAACGAGTTTGAACCTTCTTTAATACTACCATAGTAGTCTCCATCTGAGATCATATTGTTTATGTTTATGATCCCAGTTCACTTAAGATTCCCTTGTTTTAAAACAAAGAAAAAAAACGAAACCCCCAGTTTAAAAATCTTTTTTTACTAAACAAAAGTCACCCCTAAGATCCCACTCTGGAGTCTGAAGTCCCCGATTTTAGATCATGTTTTACTGAACTAAAAAGCCTTCATAGATCATTCACACTCATAGATCTACATACGATCACATCCCCACTCTAAATTTCTCGATGAGTGGTACAATATGTTTGCTTCAGGCGCAGGGGCCTTTATAATGAAAGGATCATACCCAGGTGTGAACTTTTCGACGCTTTTGATTTCTCCGAACATCGAACTGCAGCAAGGCGTGATTCGGTAGGCAGGGCCAACAGGGCTGCGTCAGATGGGATGTGATTTCATCGGTGCTTCTGTTTGCTAAACAGACTTTGCACTTTTATTCTGGGACTGCCTGATCGCCTTTGTGTAATGCTGAGCCAGCCTTTTATTCATCGAATTGTAATTAGTGCATTTACAACGCAATGAGGAGTTACGACCTGAATATGAGCGGTGATTTCGGTCAGAGATGAAGGCAAGCAAGAAATACTTGACAGGTAAAGGGGGGGGGGGAGCAATGAGTGAGATAATGCTAAGGAACCCAACGACACAAGCTAACAATTAAGACTATAGTATTTGCGCACCTAATACAGTTTGTAAATTTTTATCCCATTTTTGATTTACTCTCTGTCTGTTTAACAATCTTCTGTTACCGGTACTCGGCAAGACAACTGTTGAGTTGTTTTGTTTTGTTTTGTTTCTTTTGTTGTTGTTTTTTTTGCTTTGTTTTGTTTTGTGGGTTTTTTCCTCCTACCAGAGAGTATTTAATTATATTTAAGAGTCTCTGCTCCTACCCTACCCATACCGCTAACCTCCAACCCACCGCCTTTCTTGATTTTTAAACTACTGGTAGGCTATAATAATATACTGTGCTTCACGACTTGTCAACATGGAGATCAAAACATAAAGTTCATAGATAGTCCTTATCAGAAGTCCCCTTTCCCCTTTTCTTGTTCTCTCTCAAAAAATCTCTCTCTCTCTCTCTACACACGTACGTTCTC
>NW_004797450.1:1110146-1111300 GCF_000002075.1 Aplysia californica
GCACAATATTCCCTCCCATACCGTAGCCCACTGCCCAGCCCTACTACATGTACATCTATATATATATATATATATATATACATTATCATTTGTAAAGAAATTGAAACACGAGTACAAGAGGCCAATAATTTTGGTTACCAGCTTACTCCACTACTGAAACACACTAACATCCCCATGACAACAAAATTCAAAATGATCATCATCCATATTCATCCCAACACTCACCTAACAGTGCCAAACATGGACCACGAACAAGACATTAGAGCAAAGAATTACAACATATGAAATTTTAATGCGATGCCTTAGAAAAGCAGTAAACAAGACCAGGCGAGAAACACAGCAATCAGAGAAATGGTGGGCACAAATGATGTCATGCATCACATCCAACACCAAAGAATCAAATGATTCGGACATCTCATGCGATTACCAACACACCATACAGCACAACATGCCTACATAAAAATTAAAAAAAATTCGATTGCAACAAGGCTAGACTGCGACCGAGAAAGACCACCCACGGCATCTCCCCGACCCAAGCTCTCCGGCTGGCTACAGAGAGATGTCTCATTCTAAATTCTTCCCGTGACACCCAAAAGGGTATAAGCGGCGGATAAAAGAAAGGAAAAAAAAGAAAAGACTGCAGTTCGCGCTGGGTGACCATAGTTGGCGCCATTTTGTATGTTTCCTCTGGGCCTGCTGCGCGCGGTGCCACGAAGAGAGAGAGGAGGGTCCATTGTTGAAGGCTGATGTTAGGGGACCGTACGTCCCAATAGCGCACACACACACGCGCGCGCGCGCGCGCTCGTAGGCATATAGTATAGATCTACACCGAAGGAACACTGTAATGCCTTTTATTTAGGGCATTTATTTAATTTAGGCCAGAATTTTAAAAACTTAGTGCAATTGTTACAGGATTTATCAGACGTTGATCTACGCACAAATTGATCAAAATATTTAAATGATTTGCAAAGATTCTTTGTTTATTTTGTGGAGAGGCTATATATAATTAGACGATATCTTAAGATTTTAATTCTAAACACAACTAACATGACACGAATGTTATATAGACTATATATAATATACTTAGTGGTTGTTTTTTAAATTATTTTTTTTGGTGTCGTTTGTGTGTGTGTTTGTGTGTGTGTGTTGTTTGG
>NW_004797450.1:1112110-1140330 GCF_000002075.1 Aplysia californica
GGGGATGTTTACTATTGACCTAGTGTCGCTGTGAAAATCTGGCATAGTTACTCCAAACATCGAAGCCAGATTGGTCACACGGTGCGAAGTTGAAGAAAGAAGGAAGCCAAGGCCCAAGGCCACGCAAGGAAAAGAAGGATCATGTTGACAAAGTTGAAATTAGATCTATGAGGTTCTATAGTTATATAGACTTTGTATTGTTATGCGAAATTCATGGTATGTCATGCATAAAAGCATACAGCTCCGCACGGTTTTATTATAACCTTTAATATCAAACGTACGGACGGGGAGAATCGATCACTTGCAAAGGTGTAAACTTTCGATTTGTAATGGATGGGGAAAACTGAAAAACATTGCTTCGCATGGGACATGGTGGTAGCATTTTCCCAACTTTCTTTATATTGGCTGGCATGTGGATAGGCAGAAGAGGAGGGTTGGTGTGAAATAAGTTAATGTTTTTAAAAATGCATCTCTAGATCTAGTCTAGATCTAGATCTAGATCGGAAGGACTTCCTTAATGAGCGACCACCCCATCAAACACAATAAGAAGCCTTCTAACCCTAACCCTACCCCTAGATCTAGCCCTCAATTCTGCTCTGTCTCCTAGTGGTCACTCATTACAGAAGTCCTCCCATCTAGTTCTTCATGGCCGTCCTTGTTAGAAGTTACGGACTAGAGTTAGAGATCTACGCCTAACAATTCGACTCGTTGAATATCTTAGCCTGGGACTGGGACTTGGGAGGACCAGGAAGTTAGACATGACAGTATTTTATAGAAAAAGTAACTCACGTTACATAGCCTATCCGATTTCATGCATTGTCCGTGTATTTTTGCCTCCTGATTTAGAAAATGTTACTTAAACTTTCGCAAATGCGTATGGTTTTTTAGTTCGAAGTGTGTATACGACCCGGTAACCGGGAACAAAGTCACAAAGTATACAGATCCGGTAGGGCAACTCTTTTGTGATTTCGGAAAGTTTCAGCGCCCAGACCCGGTAGTGTGTGTGTTTGAGAGAGAGAGAGAGAGCAGGGGGAAGTGCTAGCAAAATGTATGACATGCCCCTGTTGGCAGGAGGGAACAAGAGAAAGATAGAGTGGGAAATAGGTGGGGAGAAAGAAAGACAGAGACGAACGAAGAAAAAGAGAAGGCGAGCGATACACAGAGGAGAGAGAGAGAGGCAGAGAAATAGAGAGGGTGACTGCTCCATTGAAATTATGACATCGTTCTTTTCTTCAAATTGTGATTCTTCCAACTCCAAAACAGAGGAAAAACGATTGTTCATCATTGAAAAGACATCCGCTTGTCCGCAATCTTCATTTAGATATCTAGATAAATATCTAGATCTAGGCTAGTCTCGAAACTAGATCAATGATTTATGTCTGTCTAGATCTAAACCTAGGCCTTAGATCTAGAACCAAGGTCTACCTATAGCCAAGAGGACGCTGAAACTTTCCGAAATCACGAAAGAGTTCCCCTACGGGGTCTACTGTATACTTTGTGATTTTGTACCCGGTTACCGGGTCTGTATACACTCCCTTTTGAGATGTTAAGATTTAATCACTGCACAATTTGCATTTACATATCTCTACAATACAAGCTGATTGTAGACCTAAGTCCTAAGTTTAGAAATTTTATTATTATTTATTGCCTCTGTTAGTATAGATCTATTGTTAGAGTCAAGAGGAATTCTGGGCCAGATTTAACTTTGGTGGACCCACCATGTTTACCTATAATGTGCACTAGCCATAACAACGGAGGGGGGGGGGGGGGGGGGAGGAGAATTCAGGGGGTTAGTGTGTTAATGGGGGGCTACATTAAATTTTTAAAAACAACATGATAAATGAAATAACTCTATAATATAAAAGAGTGGACCCTTGTATGGCATTTCACAGTGAGGCTCAAAAGTAGTTCCGGCTTCATTCAGTGTTGGGTCCACCAAAGTTCAATCTTACCGAATTCCGTAACGAGCGACCATTTTAAAACATAATAGAATATCTGGTTTGGGGCAGGGGTAGAGGTGTGGGTTGGGTTAGGGTTAGGATTGTTCTCTATTGTGTTTGTTGGGGTGATCGCTCGTTACGGAATCCTTCCATAGAATCTACTACCATTTGAACTTATGACTAGATTTTCTAGAATCTATAAAATTAAAATACAGTCCCTAATTGATTATTTTAGAATTTAAAAAATATAATATAATGTGAGGCAGCATGGTGAAATCAGGCGCTCGTCAAAATAATGAAAATCGAGATGGCCATTAAAGAACACATTTCTGTGTGAATTTCACTGAAAAACTTTAATTAAAGGCTTAAAAGATGATACAATACCAATAACTCTATATGACTCAAAATTGACGAGCGCCCCGATTCCACTGCATCATGACACATATTACCTTTTTAAGCTAAATTCTGATCAATGACTCACTCAATGAGTTTTGTACTTGGTCTTTAGAAGACGATTCCGATTCTAGTAAATAGGCTTTATAGGTTTACACAGATTTTAGATTTGGTAGTCTAGTGCAAAGAAGAAAGCTTGCAGGATCTGATCTATTGGGGTAAGAGAAGGTCTCCTTTATTGTGTTTCTTGGGGTGGTCGCTTGTTACGGAAGTCCTTCCCTTTCTAGGAAAAAAGTCAGTTGGCCTAGTTTTCTGAACCAATTACAACAGCAGATCTATTTCTTATTTTTTATTTTGTTTTGAGATTGTATGAAATTTCAGTTTATGTCATTTCATAGTGTCAGTAAAGAAATTATGTTAGTAAGATTTTTTTAAAATTTATATTTTTACAAAGTTGTGGTCTAGTAAATTTACATCATTTAGACAAACCTGTCTAAGACAACCACCCATGGCCTTTGTCTCTCTTACTTGTTTAAAAGACAAATGGTCCTCTTGGACAGTGCCATATATTTAAAATAAGCACGAGGCGAAGTTGGAAACAGGTGTTTTTCAGGTGATTGTCTTAGACAGGTGGTTGTTAACGCAGGTTCGACTGTGTTTTAAATTGGTTTACTTGTCTTAAATATGGGGGAAGTGATTAAAGATTTTGTTGCTGTTTGATTTAGTTGTAGTTTTTTTGTTTCTTTATTTTATTGAGTTCTATTTCATTCGCTTTGAATAACAGCCAGTATAAGATTTCATAAAGTAATGCTGACACACATTATAATTTCAACTTCATTACTTTCGTAAGTTTCTTGTTTTACAATAATGGTGAATTCGTGAAATATAATCCAATTCTTGCATGTTTCATAATAGATGATTTCATAATTTTTTAATTACATGCGAAATCATAATTCAACGATTTTGTTACTCACATTTTTTAGAGGTTATTTCCGTTTATAAATCTTCCATCTTACCTTTGAATTGTAGCAATAGCTTTACTAAGGAAGACGAATTCTTGTTTCATTTTGAATAGTGTGTGTGTGCCTAGTATGTTTCGAGGGATTAAGCATAAAACTGAAGAGGGCATTGTTCCATAGATTAATTTTATAAAGTTATTTTGATGATAGTATGAAAAAAACAGCTATTATTGCTCTGCCTGCTTCCTGTCCCTAAGCAATTTTATGGTCTGTGTCCCTGCTCTTTGGGGGGAACTTTTTATTTCCTTTTTCCTTTACTTTGGTTTTCACTTTTCTGTTTGACTATAGATCTTTTTTTAATTGCAGCTATTAATGTTGAACAAAATGCAGTGAGTTGTAAGACACATTTCAGAATGCTCTGATCACAAATATTTTTTTCATCAGCATCACTTTTCTTGTCTCAACCTTTCAATGTTTTTTCCCTATTTAAACTGGGATTGATAACGTGAGTAGTTTCATAGAAAAAAAGTAAAGCAGCTTGCTTACTGCCCTCAGCTTCAGTGATTGAGCAGTGACTGAGAGAGGCCACCATGACAACTATTCGTTTTTCGTCCCATGTTCAAGAATGTGGCCCGACAGAAGATCTTCATTGTTGGGCGAGACGTGAAGGTAATACTGAATTGTGTGATCCTAAATCTTATAAAGCCACACTTCTTCAAGGACTAGCAATTATGCTCACTCCTACTTCTGCAAGTATTAAAACATGAAAATGTTATATTCAAAGCATACATCAATTCTGGAAAGCAATTTCTTTTCTCTCGTTTGATGTGCAGTCTCACTCTCAATCTATTGAATTGCAATTGATTTTGTCATTTATTCAATTAATTCAACTTGGGTTCAATTCCCCCCTCTGCACATTAGAATGTCACCCAGTTACCTGGAAAGACAAGGTTATCAAATTAATGTACTAAGAGACCGCTTTGATTAGTTTGATGAACCCATTGGGACTGGTTTAGATAGGTACTGAGCTTACTTTACTTTATATCAGTATTTTTTCAGTGGTGAGTGACGCAATTAATTAAGAAAAACAAGTGTACAGTACAGTTTTTAAAGGGATTTTATGGGTGCATGCTGCGTTTAAAATAATGAGAATATTCTGCCTTCTTTTTTTCCCCAGTTGTTGAAGACAACCTTGGATTTGAGCCTACACAGTAAGTGTTGTTTCTTACTTGTCTTACTTGATAGTGGTTCCCACACTCTAGGTAGAAGTGATGTGTATAATTGTTATGTTACGACTTACTTGAGTCTTGCAGTAGTAGATCTAGATGGTAGTTGATGTTGGTGGGGCCCCACCTACTGGTCTTCTCTTAGTTCTTGGTTAGCGGATGATACTCGTTTCGGCTTCAGTGAGTGAGTCACACTTAGTTTACTCAAGCTTTGCCCGAAGTCTCGTGAGGTGTCAGTCACGCGATATGTCCTTTAGACTTACATCACAATAACTATTATAAAGGTGCGTTCACGCTACATGTCCTATTCTAAATGTGCGCTTACACCTCAATAATAATCTTTCAGACAACCCAGACATTAATGTTATAATACTAGGTTAGAGTTAGAGCCTAGCTTCGTAAAATCTTTCAGAGTTGAGCAGCATCAGCATGGCATCGTTCTGGGGAAAAAAACAACTCAATAAACAAACAGACCCAAAGGGATAGGTTTTGAGGCTTGCCAGAAACTTGTTTTAATGTTAATGATTTCCTGTTTTAGAAAACAGATTTTTCCATCAATGCCAGGGGTGAAAGATG
The DNA here is from genome assembly GCF_000002075.1 of Aplysia californica. Taxonomy (NCBI): domain Eukaryota; kingdom Metazoa; phylum Mollusca; class Gastropoda; order Aplysiida; family Aplysiidae; genus Aplysia; species Aplysia californica. The sequence continues at coordinate 1,117,205 of NW_004797450.1, forward strand.
ACTGTGGCATTGTAGGTTGTTTTTATAATAATGTTGCAAATTTGTCAATGAAAGTATGTAAATCTGCTTGATACAGAGAGAATAGATATTCAGGAATAAAGTTGTCTTAATAAGTTTGAGTATGTTATTATTGATAAACAAAAAAGTGGAGTCTTTTCTTTTTCCTTTTTCTTCATGTGGGGACACCAGACTATTTTTACAAAGGCAGCCGTCTGTCGAAGTGCCTGCAAGTTGCCAAGCTTTTAATCTGTAACAAGATAGCTGCTTCTTACCTATACGCACGTCAGGTCACCGAGATATTCTTCTTCAGCTATAGATCCTCTTTTACGAATTTTTACAGTCCACACACACTAACCACCGGTCGGTGTCTAACCAGACTAACTACTGCCGTCTCACGCTAGCTACACAGTTCACTCACACGCAATTCCGCTTCTTGACAGGAGTGCATTCTGGCTCACACTTTTGCTACACACCACATACATGACAACATAACATGCACGTTTCCGACTCGTCCAAAAACAACCTATATAATCCTTTCTTCTTTATTTTCTTCCCTAACAATGACCGCCTAATGGTTCTACTTCCTGTTTACTTAACAACCTTCTAGTACAGTAGTCTCCGCCTAAGATCCCGGTGCTTGGGAGCAAGGAAATGCGGGATCTTAGGCGAACCGGGATCTTAACCGATGAACCCAGGGAAGAATCTATGGTGACCCATGTTAAGGCTCACAATCGGTAAAATAGTCTCCCTCTACTCTACAATGAACTGACGTGACCGCTTGGTGGGTTTATGACGTATGGCGAGCAAAGAGTGGTTAACCTTGATGACCTATCACGGTGCATAGTGGGATGTGGCTTGCCATTTTCACTTATTATCCTATCATGAGTCTCAAGATCTACGCTTATCCAGTTGCCCCTCCTCTTTACCTGTCAAAAATGTATAGCTTTCCATCTCTGACCGAGTCCCCCCCCCCCCTTCCAAACCGCCTTTGTCGTTACACACCATTACGTTGTGAACCCTCCAATTAAAATTCAGTCTGTCTCAAAAATTCGGGAGTAGAGACAACTGCTGCAATGGTCAAGGAAGAGTTCACGGTTCGATATGATCCCGTCAGGAGCGAACGTGTAGGCCCTACCCACCCAGCGAGTGATGCAAGTTTAGGTGGCGAGCTCAGGTGTGAGTGCGATGCGTGGGGAAAACAAACGCGTCGGTCAGTTCACACCCCGGTGTGATCCCGTCTGGGGCAAACATTGTATCGCTTCATCGAGTTTTACAACGTGTATGTGATCACATTCACGATAGTGGTTGATCTTTGACGCGACGGACAGTTTATTGATCTCAACTTTTCACTCTAGGTTGATCGGCTGTGCCCGCCCGGGTTTTTGTTTAGCAAATTATGATCTGAAATGCGGGATCTTAGCCGAATGTAGACCATCAGAGCGGGATCTTAGGGGTGACTTTTGTATAGTAAAAATTCTGTTTTCCTAAAACAACGGGATCTTAAGCGAACCGGGATCATAAGTGGCGGGATCTTAGGCGGAGACTACTGTATTCACATTTTTGCTCTTGGTGAAAGTGAAAACTGAATTGTGACTAAAAATGCTGGCCTGGACACTTTTCTCTTTGGGCATGAAAATGTCAGCAGCTGTGATTTTAGGTCTACTTGTATTGATGGGCGTGTAAAACATCTACATACAATATTTATATTGTTGTTTTTTTAAAATTAAATTTTGTTGTTTAAAACATGAAAACGAGATTACAGTATAATTTTATGTCATTTGTCTGTTTTATCATAGCCAATTTTTACCCTTTGGAGGAACTACATTGGAGAAACAAATGAGTTGAACTCTAACACTGTATTTTTTTTTTCAAGCTCCTGGTGGAAAGCCCCTATAACTTCACCATATCTTCACAAAATAAAGGGTTTTAACTTAGATTATAAGAGAATTAGAGAATTAAAAAATCCTTAACTTTGTTTTCATCTTGTTTATAGCATTACATATTGTTGTCGAGAACATGTAGTTTTGTTTTTAATATTACTGTTTATTGTTGATAAGAAACTGAACTAGATTATAATTAATTGTTAGGGAGGGGGGGGGGGGATTGAGGTGGTTTTGGGTTGTTGCTTTTTTTTTTTTTCATCTTTGTGTTTCTGTCAAGTTTCATTGAATGAACAACAGCAACATACCCATATTCATTTACCTGTGCTGTTTTCTCCGCAGGGGCATACATGAAGTTCATCGAGGCTGTCCAGATATTGATGCGTTTCTGTGTGCAGTTCCTGTGCTCTGTCAGCAACCAGAAACCTTTGGCCTCGTGTGGGACAAAGTGAGTGCATGCAGTGGTAACGTAAAAAAATTTAATTTTTTTTTTTTCGGGGGGGGGGGGGGGGGGGGGTCATTGATAGCTGGGTCCAGCTTTGGGATTATTTTATTTTTTCGTTTTATCCATGAGTAAAGATAGAGAGCTCTTTCATGGCTAGTTTATCTTTTAAATTTGTCAACCAATATACACTTTTATTTTCTGACAATATATGTGTGTGCCTGAAGAAAGGCATCGAAAGTCGGATTCTGATTTTTTATTTTTTTTAAAGGGGGTATCTAATGGAAAATTCCATACGGAACACAATGGGTATTGGATTTTTCAGACATCTCAGGTACGTTTTGAGATACTGCACATTTTGTGTATGAGAAGGTAAAAAGATGCTTTAAACGCTGTGCACTATGAAGACACTTGAATAGCTAACAGGGTGAGGTTGCATAAGTAGTGAGATTTGTTTGCAGTCATAGATTTTCATTTGCTCTGTAATTTATGATGTAGGGGAAGTCCTAGTTATCAGGGCTTCCAGTCTTCCGCAATTTTGCGGATTTCCGCAAATTAGCAGAATTCCGCAAATGGAAAAATTTCCGTGAAAATTCGTGCAAAAAAATTTTTTTTTTAAAATGCGAAATAAAAAATTTCCGTTATTACCAATAGTCAACGATAGCCAACCCATACCGGAAGTGCTCTTTTATTTGAAAGTGTAGACAGTGTCTTCTACTTTCACTTTCTAAAGCTCAAGAAGCAGAGCACCAGCTCTGTAAACAAGAGGAAGAAATGACGATTGTGATTCAATCGATCTTGGGCCTCCAAGAAAAGAAAACTCTAAAGAGAGCTTGATTTTTTTTTTACCAGACTTGTTTATTTGTAAGTTTTGTTGTAGATTTAAGTTGAATAAGCTGTCAAGTTATTTAGATCTAGATCTAGACTAGAATCTAGCTAGATATTAGATCTAGATCAAGTCAAGCTGTACTATTATTATAAGGATTTTACACCGTATGATAATTATGGTGCAAACCAACACAAGCAGAAAAAAGTTAAACATTAACTGTCAAGTTTTATAGATCTAGTTGTGGATGTACAGTATCTGTACAAGGGAGAAAGCATGGCTTTGGATTTGGAAATATATGGGTTAACACAAGCAGAAAATTATGTAGACCTATGCAAAGTGTGTTTTATTTTTCACTTATTTTCTGTTAAATTTAGGCTTGAATAGCCAGAAATGGCATACTTAGGATGCTCCGAAACCAAAAATTCTCAAACATAAAGGGGACGCTGTCCCCCTTCAACCCCCTGCCAGGGCTCTGCTCTGGACCCGAAAATCCTCGATAAATGACATCAGCTGCTGGAAAGCTCTGGTTAATGTTTTGGTATATAATATGATGGGGTTCAATTTCACTTGAATTACAGGGCTGGGGGAGAGGAAACACAACCGAACATTGATATTAGTCGCTTTTGAAAGCCATTTTCAAAATTTTAAGAATACCGTACCATCAAAATAATTTTTTATGAAATACTTAGAACCTGTGTAAATGAAAATCCTTTGAACCCTTTGTTTCCGCAAGTTTTTTCTGCTCATGGATGGGATTTAATTTTGGTCTGTCAAATGGAGCCCGTCACTTACATATTGGCTATAATTTATTGCCAAACTAAGCTACATCTGAGTTTTATTCCTCACTAGAAAGGGAAATTAATGTAAAATATGGTAATGTAAAGGAGCCAAAATACCAATGAAAATTATAACTCATGGCAATAATACAAATTGGACCGAAAATAAACAACACAAAAAATATGTCAAGTTTGCTCACCAACAAAATAAAAATATATAAATTACTAAGGAACTGGGGTTTTTTTTGGAGTTGGTGGCCTAGTGGTTAGGCTACCGGACTCGTAATCGTGAGGTTGTGGGTTCAGGGGTTCGAGCTGTGGGCGCGACGTTGTGTCCTTGGGAAAGGCACTTTACACGAATTTTCCTCACTTCACCCAGGTGGGAATGGGTACCCGGCCATAGACAGCGAAAGATCTTGTCAGTTTGTTAGTGTTTCAGCATCCATAAATGGCCGCTTGCACTGTATGCTTCCCAGGAAGTTGAGGTTGTTTCAGAATGCTCGCAGGTCTGCTGAGGTAATGGTATAGATTGTGAAGCACATAGAGCTTGCTGTTTAGCGGGGATTTGCGCTATTATGCTATCTATTATTATTTTTTGAAGTGTTATTTGTTCAATATACTTTTATTTCTGAATCATAATGTGCTTATCATTTTTCGTTGTAAATAGATAAGTAATCACAAAGTTATCATTATTTTGAAAACATGTTTGCTTTGAAATCATAACCATACAGCCACAAACAGGAACAATGTACATTAGAAAAAACATTCTTTTCATTCAGACTTTGACAAATTCAATGGAACAGACCACCTCTTGGAGAAAATTTAACATCTATCATGTATAGAAATACTAGTCATACTTTGAACATACTGGGTCATTTTTTTCCCGTGTTTTGAAGTAAACTGTGGCATTCTCATTTGCCAGGAACCCCCACCACTCAGCAAAGCAGTACTGACTTACTGGGTAGTGTCATCAGTCACTTTAACCCTATCCGTACATTGTGTTTTACTATCGTATCTATACGACGTGGGGAACTCTGTGCCACCACTTTCCAAAGAGGAAATTTACTCGTTAATCCGTTCCGTACACTTTGCATAGCAGTTTGTCGAAATAATTTTTTGAGAAATACTGAAAGTTTTAAAGAGTTCTTCGCACTAGAAGTATTCTAAAATGTGAAGAATTATACAACCCCAAGGGTACAAAATGACTCCAGGGCGTACGGATAGGGTTAAGACAACAGGTTAATTATGGTTTTAAAAAAGGTGGAACTGTTGATTGTTTTTTATGGAAAAATGGTGTGATCATTGTTGAATTATTAGTTTATCAGCCTTTAGTTTGAAACAATATGGGCTGACTTTTCATCTTTCTCCAGACAAAGACACAGATATTGTAAACTGATTGTCGTTTCATGGGGTGAGCACATTTTCAGAAGTTCAGAAAGAGACAAATGTTTTGTAGTTGTTCATACTTTCATTGTCTAGACTGCCCTGTGATATGTGCTGTGGTTTTGATCGTTCACTTATCTGTAACGGACATTTTTGTGATATGGCAGTGTGACCAGTGGCTTTGCTTTGCGCCTGCATATTTAAGGAAATAAAATTTCAAGTAGATCAAGGAAGCATTCCACTACTGGCATTCCACATCTGTTGGGTCGCTGTCTGCTCTGTCCCAAGTTGGTCCTAACAGACAGGGTTGAGGCAGTCGGCCAACTAAATGACTTTAAATAGTGTCAATAGAGGGGTAAAATGTCAATAATTAACATTTTTAAAAAATTCCCTCCAGAGTTTGAGTCCCTCTGAAGGGAGGTACGAGCCTGGAGAACACTACTGCAGAACTAGAGAAGAAAGCAGAGAGAGTGCTCATGGACTTATCACTTTTCATCGAGATGGAGAGACGGGTGTCAAGTTTGCCATTAAGACTTTATGGGTAGGTATGATATTTAGAATATCAGGTCTTTTCTCTCTCTCTCTTCTGGCGCTGTGGCTTCATAAACGGTCAGCGATGCCGACAGCACGTAGGAACTCAACACTTGCCTAGGGGTCCTTAAAAAGTGCTGAAAGTGGGTTACTGAAATGTCCCAGCAGACGGGTTCTAGAATATCAGGTGGAAGTCTTCAGTGATTTGTCTTTGATCAGTAATGAATATGACTGGTATAGGGATTGAATGGCTGGGCTGAAGTAAGGTTCTAGTAGATCATTTGGCGGAGAATTGGTTTGAATCATTGGACAATTGTGGCGCATATACAGGAAATAAGTTCTTGTCAAAAGCTAATGTGTAACTAGTTTTGACTATCTATGGAATCTTTTACTGCTGCTGGGGAGAAGAGTGGTAAGCCCTGGCTCAGTGGCGGTGGGTGGTTTTAAATATGGGTGGGACTGAGAAATCAGGGTAGGTAGAGTTCAAAGGTAAGATTTCCTTGATTCAGAAGAAATTAGAGATATGTGGGAGTATGTTTCATTCACACACTCAGGCACAAACGCGCTCATATGACCTTATACAGTTGCGAGCGCCGTAAAACACTTACCAAACAAAACAAAAAAAATTAATTAATTTAACACATAAATGCACTCGTACAACAGTAACTGGATTAGGCCACGGGGTCGCAGAAAGCAAAGCATTCCTAAAACATGGGCCCATGAGCGTGTTTTGGTTACTGGGTCTCTGGGGAAAGTGTGTCATGAACTTTCCCCCCATTGTCTGGGCTGGCAGAGAACGAGCCCTCTCTAACAACAGTTTCCGGGTGCTCTCGTTTGTTTCTTTTACTTTGTTTCAAGAATAGTTTCATTAACAAAGGGCTGTGGGAATGGGCTCATCCTTTGCTGAGCCCTAAACACATTTGATTGGCTGTTCGGTTACTCTCGTTGTAAGCGGTGATTTTGGTGATTGGATAAATGAGCAAGCATGTGTGTTCACTGCATGCAACTAAAGGCGGAGGCGGAATTTTCTGAAACAGTTCTAACTGTTTCAACTGATTATCTCGTTTATTAGAAGAAACATTCTTTTACGGAGGGAAAGAGTTCGGGGGTGGAAGTGGGTGGGGCTCAAGCCCTTTAGCCCTTCACTACACCCCGCCACTGCCTGGCTCTCTAAAAGTAGTTTTTCTTTGTTACAGATGGGCTCAAACTAGTCCAGAATGGACATTTTGGGGGTTTTAAAATGGGAACTTGAGCGTAGTCGTGGTGTTTGTCAACATTTGTAAAACAAGACATGCCTCATCATTGTTATACATCGCTTTCAGAACTAAAAGAAGGGATTGATATTTTAGCTATGCTTATGAACTCTGTTGTGAAAAAATATTTCAACTGCTCAGTGTTAGACTCTGCTATAAGCCACTTTGAAAAGTGACGTATGACGAGTCTTACGCTGAGCAGTAAATTTGGCGACGTATGACGAGTCTTACGCTGAGCAGTAAATTTGGTTGCTTTCCCAAACAGTTGCCACTATGATTAAAGTGACCTGATCAGTTTTTCTCCCTCCCATTATAAAGGGTGCGTATAGATAGACAATTCTCTGTTTGTATAAATATCTTATATTTCTAGCTTTTTTAGAGAGGAAAATGGACTCCAGTATGCTCAGTCAGCAATGGTTTTTCAGTACTTTTTTTTTCTGTTCAGTCGACTGAAGTGTTCAATCCAGAGGAAGTACGAATTGGCCTTCTCAGCAAACACCCAAATATTTGCTGTGTCTACGGAATTGTTGTAAGATGCAGACAAGTGCATCTTCTCCTGGAGCATGCTGGTAATTCTTTTACTTCTTTTTTTTGTCTTTCCTGTACTTGGGATAGACAATGTTCACATTTATACTGTTTTCAAATAGTAGAAGACATTAAAGTTTGGTGAAATGTTATCATAACCTGACAGTCTGAAGGACAGTGTGAGTGCTGCTCACCAAATTTTGTTTGTCTGTTTTTGGGGGAATGGGGGGGGGGGGTTGTAATTATACTCTAGTCAATAATGTTTGAAAGAATATAGCGGGGAGGTAATCCTCCTTTGTTACCAAAAGGGGATAACTACTAAAACTTCTGCAGAATGAAGAAGTGAAAATGACCTTGAAAAAGATTTTTTAAACTCAAGCATTGTCATATGCTGTGTTGTCTCCTCCAAGATTGGAAAGGGGGGAGAACATTGGACAACACGGATGAGAGTGTAGCATAATTTCAGCCTCTTTTGATAAGTTAACCTCTTGGTTGATTGAAATTAAAGGAAGGGATGTGTGGGTGGGGGGTCAATTTAAAGTCAGTGATTTGACAAGTGGAAGGTCCACTCTTTTTCTCATCAAACTAAAAAGTTGCTTAGCTCACTTCAACTTCAGTAGTCATCACATTGGCAAATCAAGAGAGGTAATGCACATAACTTGTCTACTTTTATATTGATTTTAGTTCTGATACTTGATTAGATAAAAAAGAATTGTTGGTTGTAATCTCTGCCACTTTCATTGTCATTTTACTACTTACTGGAGTTAAGTGCGCACTCCTTTTTTTCCCCCAAGAAAGGCAGTGTACGCTGAACTTTACACTGCTATTTTGTGAACATTAGGTTGGTTTTTAAAATTCTTTTCCCTGTATATTCTTTAAACTCCATACTACACTGGTATCCTGCTTACATCCCAATGTCTCTGGTAAAGTTGCATCTTTTCTGCTGCTTACTTTCATTGTGCTCTGACCTGCTCCTTTTTGTACTAGTCTGTCAACTGAGGGTCAAGACTGGCCCAAAAAAACAAAAAAAAACACAGACCTCCCCATCTTACGCAACCCTGACATTGGTTTATAGTTGTTTCCATGTCCAGAGTTTCTAAAAGCTTAAGATTCTTAATGTGTTGTATGCTTTCAAAATGATTTATTTATGATGTAAAGGAACAAATAGGCTCATGTAAAAATCGATTGCGTCCTTTTCCTATGCGATCAATAATTTTGATGTGAATCATGTTGAATGTGGTCAGTCCTATATTGGGCTTAGTTTTGGGAACTGTATATCGAGTGGGCAATTTCAAGGTGCTACTGGTTGGTACTACTTCTTTTCTTTCCCACCTGTGTCAGTCTATCTTGCTTTTATTCTTGCACTAAATGACAGTTATCCTGCTAATGTGTTTCTCATAACTTAAACAAACAAACAAACAGACATATTGCAAATATTATTTAGTCAAAACAAATAAGCAGTTGTGCAGTGGGGGTGGGGGTTCCGTCTTTGTTAAGTATATCTTGTTAGAAGAGGCTGGATGCAGCAGTTGGAATGCCATTTTTCAGAGACTGCTTTGATTGTTCTGTTTGTATTTGGCTTACTTGTAGTTGTTGTTTTTTTCAACTTCAGGCGTCCCAGTGATGAATGAAAGAAACTGGTTGGCTACCTGTTCTGAGAGAAAACTTCTTGCCGCTCAGCAGTGCTTTCAAGCATTAGAATTCCTGGCGGCCAATAATTTGGTGCACTGTGATGTAAAGCGTAAGTTGACATCTGGCTGATTTTCTCATGGAGCACAGTAGAGCTGTACAAATGGAAAACAGCTATTGTGAGCCATTATGTGGATGGGGATGGTGTAGTTATGGATTGATCAACAATAGACTACGGTGTCTGTGGTGAGTCCCTCCACTTCTGCGTGCAGGAACCTTAATTGGATTCTCAAGTGGTGAGAAAATTTTTGTAGAGTAATTCGGTCCTTTTGCTGGGATGTATCCCTCTTAGCCTGGGTTGGCCCTGACACGCATGGTCAAAAGCCCACCTCCTAACTGATGTAAATTGTGTCAACGGGCGTATAAAAACAGCTTTATTTATTAAACCAATAAATGGATTAGGTGCTTGGATTTTAACTTCAAGAGGACAGCCTTTTCTTTGTAGATTTTTTCATCCTTGCTATTTTTACTTTGAAAGCTTCTTAAACATTTCTTTTTGAAATATTATGAAACAATTAGTGTGTGCAGGTTTTCTGTCAAGGTGAGAGTGCTGAGACTCATGTCCAATATATTTTGTTTCTTCATTTCTCATGAGATGGAAAGAAGCATAAAATAGTCTTTCTACTTTAGGGTTCTATCCAATTGGTAATTATTTTGGACTTTCATATTACAACACCTTTACTTTAACCTTGATTCAAACTTGTTTACTTTGATTTGCATTGTTTTAAGCTGGCTCATAAGGTTTAAATTTTAATATTACAGAAAAATTATGGTCATGGTCAAAGTTATGAAGCTAATTAAATTTTTGTTTGAGATGTATATATTTGTTTTTTCTCTATAAAGTAATACTGTCTCTTGATATAAAGCACTATATTTAGCTAAACCACATGCCCGCTCCGGCTGTGCGAAAACGCGGTAGACTCGCCCCAGTAAGGGGTAACCCAGCGAACATGCTATTTTAGAGCATTGTTCTTTGCGTCAGCCCCATGTATCGTACATCAATACATGCAGGAGAAATTGAGGATTCACTGAAAAAAAAATTTTTTTTCTGATATCTTCAACGACAGCCGAGATATTTTCGAAGAAAGAGGATTGGTTGGTAGCGAGACCGAAACCCGCCAAATGGCACTGTGATTTTCCGACTCTCCGTATTTGGAAGGTGCGGAAACATCCTAAATATTAACCAAAAGTCCCCAAATTCAGCAACCAATGAGGAGAAAGATGGATCTAGCCTCCACGGATTTCCGTGTTTTAATGGAGCTAAAAACAAGAAAGTTACAAGCTTATTTCTTTGAGGAAATTGTTTTAAAAAATGTGTGGTCGATTAATCCGCGGAATGCTCCTGCATAGGCTGAACTTTATAACATTAGAGAGTATTTTGTGAAATTATCCGTAGAACAATCGCATTTTGAAAAAAAAACAACAATGCCAATGTCGTTCCTGTTTTCGCATGCCAGGAAGGGAAACAGTGCTGCACAGAGGAAACGCTTTCCGTGAGACATAAGCCATCTCGCTGTGACGTCACGGCTGCGTTAAAGCGTAGCCGCTGATTGGACTGTTATTTTAATTGGCCTGAATACCACGGAAAACACTGTACTCGTAGGCACGGTTGTAATGAAGGTTTCTTTCTATTTGCCGTCACAAATAATTGGGCTTAATTTCAGTTTTACGAGAATTTAGTGCTGATATGGACTTCAAGATGGCTGCATATTACATTGTTCCCGTATTTACAATGTTTTTGGCAGAAGCAGAATGAAGATTACTCAGGTAGATTTCCGTGTATTTATGCTTATTATGGGTAGGCCTACTTACTCATAATAATGATGAAGCAGTTGAACAATGTTTTAATTACAGAATATTACATCAAATGGCAATGAATGTAATATTGTAGTTCTAAGGTATATTTTTTCGTGGTATGGAGGGGGGGAATATATCTTAGCTAGGCTGAAATAACTATGTAAATGATTAGTTGTCCGCATAATCAATTTGAGTTATTTGCATTTATATAGTTTCAATTATAAGTTTTGTATAAGAAATAGGGATGGGCAGGTACCGGTACCCAGTACCGGAACTCCCGGCTCTACCGAAGGAGGTGTCAGTACCGGCATCTAGCCTCCAGTACCGGCTCTCGGAAGGAGCCGATACCAACGGTTAATACCGGCTCTGAGAAGGAGCCGACGTGACAGGGTTTTTTCTTACCGGGCCACGGGAAGTGTGCAGTGTGTAGGCCTAGGTCTAGCAGCTGGGGCGTCAGATGCACAACGCAGCAGCGGGTGACCTTGATACAGGACTTCAGATTCAAAATTGACAATAAAGAACGAAGTTTGCTTAAATTTAAAATATGGCTTCAAATCAGGTTCATTGCGAGCCACTTTGCTTAATTTGATACGCTGATTCTGAAAATGAAATCAATCTTTAGCGGCGATAACTATTTTTAAAATTCTGCTTGCAAAGTTTAATCCCACGCGGCGGCAAACTTCAAAGGTGTTTTGCGTCACAATTCGCCTCTCCAACTCTGACTGGTGTGTTGGGGGGGGGGGGGGCGTGCGGGCGGCGCTGATCGTGGCGTTAGACGCAAGACGAGAAGTCTGTGACGTCACCTACTGGTGTCACTCTCAGTACCGGTACCGGAGCAGGTACTGGCGGTTCTCGGCACCTGGTGCCGAGAAAGTACCGACACTGGATTTTGCTGGTACCGCCCACCACTAATAAGAAACTGAGCTTTATATTATTTATTTACCTGTTAGTTTCCCCACTTTCTGAGCTGTTTTGTTACAATTTGGTTAATTAATTATGCACTTATATTCAAATGAGTGCATAATCAGACATTTAAAACCTTATTTGTCCCATTTTCTAATTCGTCTCTTTGCAAACACAGATTTGTGTACATCCATGTGTAAAAGAATGGACATATATGTCTTTTATTAAACCATATATTGGCTTATTTTTTAAATAATTATGCATATTTAATTATTTATTTGCATATAATTTACAAGATATTGAGATTTCAACTTAAATTCTTCCATTTTCTGTTTTGTGGCCCTAAAAAACATAAACTCACCTATTTTCAGCCCATTCCATGCATAAATTTCTCCAAAATACCCACAATTTCAGACATGTACACAGCCATAACTTTTGTATTTATGGACTGATTTTGAAAAAGTAAAAAGCATTTTACTTCTGGATTATTGATCTTTGTACCTGTGTTAGTTGTACCCATCTTTATAAAAAAGCTGTGGTATTGCTACTATATTCAAATATTTGAACATTGAGGTGCTATTGTGTCTTAAATACATACCTTTCAAATGGTTGGTTGGTGAATATCCTCTTTTCCTTCCCTGTTATTTCTGTCTGCCTGTCTTGCTCTTTCCCTGCTGTGAAGGACAGTTATTGTGTCAACGTGCTTCTCATACTCTCAATAACATTTTGTCGCCAATCAGCTGACAACCTGACAGTTGTACGAGAGGGGGAGCAATTCATGATGAAATTGGTGGACTTTGGATCATGTCAGCAGAAAGGTACTTTCCTCCCACAACACACACACACTACTGTGGAGTACTGGTCACCAGAGGTTTGGAAGGCAGTGGATCAGAAGGTACATTAATGAGCAAAGACCTTTTTACATTGCACAGATGCTATAAGGTTAAATATGATTTTTAAGCGTGCTGTTAAAACAATGAAAATGATTTGAATGTGTTTTCATAAATGCTTTAGTCAAACATTATGAACTTTCAAAAAACTTCAGTTCCCATCCATTTAAACAAATGATTTTTTGTTTTGCTTTTTGGGTGGGTTTAAAAAAAAATTAAAAAATGAAAAGGTATACACCCAACTTTGTGAAAATTCAAACAGATATTTATTGATTGGGAAGTACACATTGAATTCCTTTTTGAAAACCCTACTGAAATTTGCCTGCATATCAGTCAAGGTGCATGTTTTTCAAATTGTAGCGGCCCTGACTTCTTTTTGTCTTTCAGAGTCAAGTTCTTTGTGATCCTGCGATGGATGTGTATGCAATGGCATTGACTCTGTACTTTTTTGAGACATCGCACCATTTGACCCAAAGGATTCAAGATTTGAAAGGAGTGGTAAGTGTCCATTTTTAGAGGGGTTTTCAAGGCTACCACCAAACTTTTTGCGAATAATTTTGCTTTTTGTCACCTGACTCTCGTTCTTTACCCCTAAAATTGTACAATCATCCACTCTGAGACAGGCTGTGAATAGTTCCAGTGATGGTTCCTCACTGTTGTGCTTCATGTAAGCAAGGACTGCAGGTGGAAAGTACTTTGTCTGACCGTCAATATTTGAATACTGTCAGTGTGTTTCCACTCAGCTCAAAGAAAATATTTTGATCCTTTGAGCCAGGATCCCCTCTCCCTCTCCCTATGCTTACCAAATGTGTACACCTGAGCTCGTTTAGGTCAGCTTATGGATATTCACCACCGACGCTGAAGCGTGAATTTGATTCATAGATGGGTAAAGGTATAGATTGTTCTCTTTTGTATGCCAGAGTTTTTTACAATTGTAACTCATTAATTTGTCAGCCCACACATAACTTCCAATGGCACCCCTGTAGGCCAGCAACCAATTAAAGGTATATTTTTGAAAAACCTTGATCCAGTAATGAAAACGTTTTTTTTATTTAGGCCCAAAATGAAACACTGCCTGTTGTGTGTATACACTGGATCACAAAGTTAAATAATTTATTTACCTACAAAGTGCTCATTTTGAGGCAGAGAAAATATTTATTTTTTTTAAAACTGGAGATGTAAGCAGATGACAGAACATGTCTTGAAAATAAGAAAGGATGTGAAAGGGGACATATTTTTAGAAGAATATTTTTCAATTTCTGTCAGGTTTCAAACCCGAGACCTGTTGAATGAGAGGCGAACATCATATCTCGAGACCACGAGAGCCCTGCAACGGCCTTTATTAATGATCTTTTAGATTCTGTTGGTCTTCCAATTTTTAGACTCGCTTGCAAAGACCCGAGAAGAATAAGCAAGTTGATTTTATATTGTTGTAATAGTGGACGGACAAAAGTGAACAAGCTGTGGTCATACTTAGATCATAGCACAGATTCGGCGGCCGTTTAGTTTTGCGAGGCCGTACGCTGCTAGGTCAGTGTGACGGGGGTCAGCTACCGGTCAGTCTACCTGTGCTCTCACCACACACAGGGTTACCACACCTGCCAACCCTACAGAAAAAATGGGTAGATCACCGACTTTTTGGTCAAACTACCGATCCACCAATTTTGAGAGATAAATAAGCTACCGACTTCGCGATTCTGCAGAGTGACTGCCAGACCCCAGGAATTTGAGGAAATCTGTAAATTACCCTGTGAAAGTACATAAAAGTTATGGAATATTTGAAAACCAAATCCTATAATGCCCTTAAGTTCATTTTTGTTGGTCGCGATTGTGATATTCATTCGGCTTTCCACGGAGCGAGAGTACGATTCTTCACGCGAATAGGCGGCTATTGTGACAAGCGAAAGTGTGTGCGTGGTACCGAGGTTTGATCGGGAAAATCAAGATCCTACTTTCGCTTTCGTTACCATGCAGAAATTTGCTGGTAGTAGTTTGGTAATGCAAATGCAGGTTGTGCTTGGCAAACGCTGTGTTGCCATGAAAATAAATCAATATTTGTCCTGTGCTGTCACTTGTGAAAAAAATAAAAGGAAAGTTATAGTTATACAAGCGTCTTATCGGGCTCGCCATCGTGACCAGTCAGTGAACCTGCGCGTTCCATCACATTGTGAGTACCGGCAATAGTAGGGGTCACCAAAGTTCATTCAAAGTCTGAGCGCTGCGAAGTATACGACTCCGGAATGGGGGGATTATTGATTTTTTTTTAAAGATGCACTCGGGGGAGGTGGGGGGGGGGGGAGGTTGAAGGTTGAAGGCAACACCAGGAGACAAAAACTCATCTTGGAAGCAAATTTTAGTATTCTAAATTTTGATTACTACTAAATCTAGAACTCTGCAAAATGTGCGTTGGTGCAGGCCTTGTGTGGAATCGAGATTCAAGGCCCCCCCCCCCTTTTCTTCATCTTTTCTTCTTTGCTTCTGTTCTTTCTTTTTTGGGGGGGGGGTTTCAACTACTATAGGGTAAATGCATCTGGAGGTTTTCATATTTGTCTTTTATTGTTGTTTTTGTTCTCTGTCTTTTTCTACATTTGTTTGAAGTCACAAACACTTTCATGCATATTTGATGTGGGTCGAAATATTGATAAGGGTCCCCAGTTAAGTCTGCGGCAAGTGGTGATATAGCCTACTACAGATTTTTTAGGTCAACTACAGATTTTTGGACAAAAATTTGTGTCAACTACAGAGTTTGGCCCAGGCAATGTTTGTAGGTATGGGTTCCTTACCATGGCAATTTTACACAATTTTGTTTCAACGCTCTCGAATGAAAGCAGAGCTATCAACATACACCAAATGTTCCATTTTTGAGTTTCTACTTTCAATGTACAGTTTGTGAAAACGCAACGAAGATATCTAGTATAGTTTTATAACTGCGTGTGATCAAATACTGCCGTCTTATATGTGGTAATTAAAGTAATATACACCGAATTAAAAGTTATGTAACAGTCAAAGTGCCGGATGAAATTCACTAAAACTACGTCAGAATAAAGGCAATTAATGTGGGTATCTACTTACCAAAGGACATCGTTGTTGGAAGATTAGTAAACTGCAATTTTTGCATTTTCGTTCAGCAACCAAATTCATCAGGCTAGTGATGAAAGTCAGATTATAGTATCTTTCATTAAATGACACAGGTCTATTTACACATTTTGTGCAATATACGCTTATTTTTGATGCTGTGGATGTTTTCTCAGTGCATGAAGCTTCGATGCGCAGTGAAGGTGTTGTCTGGAGCAAATGTACACTCATTACAAATCATAGTTTTTCTGTATTGTCTATGATGCCTTGAGTCTGCTTTCAATTTTTGAAATTGACTGGTGACAGCTTTCGGTTCCTTGTTCTCCCAGCAGGTCCAAGCCAAAGTCGTGTTGTGTTATGAATAGAATGCTGTGTTGTTCTAAAATATGCTGTTTGGGAATTAAAAGTGCTTTCTGTAGAGCTTCATGTACGTGTCTATTGCTGTATGAATTGCTGGGATAGAGGTTATGGGAATATGTACGCTGTGTGAGATGTCATTAGGAATTTAACTGTATGTTTGGTTGAGAGAGATGAAAATCAATCCTATAGTGTGCGCTTTGTCAACAATAATTGGATCATACGTGTACATCTGTGTCTGCTCTACAATTGTTTGAGTGAGATATCTGTACACCTTTGGGGTTGAGGTATTTGTGACAATGATGGCCAATGAAGATCGACTGTGGTAAGCTTGTGGCGTAATGCGCAACATTTTTCATCTGTGTCTTCTCTAATGTCAATATCATAAATTAATAAAATATCACTTTGCAGTGACTCACATGTCCTAGCCTTTCTTCTCAGGCTCTGTTGTACTTTAGTCATGATCTTACACCCGCAAACGCAACAAAGTTCATTCAGGGAGGAGGAATGTCTCTTGTGTGTGTGTTCCATTGGGAGATTTCAGTAGACTTGTTAGAAATTAATCACGGGCAAATGGAGTCTACCTAATATCGTAACACGGTTCAATCAACAAAGATTAAATTTATACACATTAAGCGCAAATATGTCTGCCTTTCATAGATACAACAATCTACGAAATTAGTGGAGAACTGTTGAACTTACAACAGCATAGAATCCAAAATATACAGTTGCATGGGCCAAATAACAAGGTGCCGGATGAGAATCAGATGTAAGTGACTTAATATTACAACAACTATTCATTCAACAATGATGAAAATTATGCACGTGAAGCACAAATATGTCATTGGTGCATATATCAACGTTTGTTGAGATTGATCGAGAACTTTGGAAATAGAATTGAATTAAATGCAGCACACACAGATTAAATTTGTCAAAATCCTGAACATTTTGCACTCTTTAACATCTGCGAATATTGTCGCATTGATATCGAATTTTCGCAGACTGAGATGGAGGAATCTTGCTCTTTTCTTTTTGTTTGGAATAGTTCATGATTAGAGTGAGGATACTGCCGATAAAAGGTATCAAACGTATTGATTATGCCATGAACTGCCCGCCTGTAACTGGTGCTCAACGGAGTATTCAGTGACGCCCGCATAACCCGGTACGGAGCGGTTCAGACAGTGATTTAATGACTTCTAGATGTTGCTGGGCTGGGAAGCTAAGAGGCACGATTTCGACGCTGTGAGATATGCATTCGGCTCATCCTGTCGGGTTAGAGTGTTCTCTTTGGTGACAGATGTGACTGCTACTATCATTTCAGATGTTAACTATGCCGGGGATGGTGAAGATGATTGCCTTGCCTGACAGTCTACCAGCTGACCTCCGAGTTATGATGTCATCCTGCTTGGAAGAGAGTCCCTCGGAGCGCCTGACTGCTGAGAAAGCTTGCAAAAGATTGCAAGGTATACATTTGGGAGTTTAAAAAATGTATAAATTAGGAAAGATTGGACTGGGTACCTTTCATAGTGAGTGCAGTCGAGGGTCACGAAAGGTCATAGAGTACATACTACTTTTGTAGTTTATGAAAATTCTTGGGACAAAACTGGTTTTGATAAATGAGTAAAACAAAAAGGTGCACATTGATTATTAAGATTAGATACAAGTTCATGACTGAGAAAGCTTTGAGTGCCCAACACACTATTATATCATTTCAAAATTTATTGTCAGTTTTTGGTGGATGATGATTTTGTGAAAAGATCAATTTATCTTTCGTGTAGTTCAAAAGAATTGTTCATTTGTCTACACACAATAATGTATCCTTTTTTTTGTTAAATGGTAAGGAAATACTTTACAGGGCTCTCAGACTTCCGCGGATCCGCGAATTTCCGGGGTTCGTGGTTCGGAGAAAGTCCAGGGCTGAGATCAGTGGCCGCGGAATCGCTGAGCATCGCGTGGTCATGTTTCCGTCGCGCTTCGCATCTGCACGAGTTTCATAATTATCTTCTCCGAGAAAAAATGCGAAAATTTGGAGAACTTAATAATAGAGCGATGTATGCCAGTTTGGCACTAACAGCCCACCTTTACTTCCTGTTCATAACTACTACTTACTTAGCCTTTCCGGTTTTTATTGAAATCGGTTGACTTTCACAATTAATGCGAATACATGTCAACATTTTCTTTTCCCCTTCTTTTTGGTGTATGTTACTCTCATGTAACACCTGTCTATCGCGATCCTCCAACAAAGTTCAGGGGTTGGGAAAATTTTTCACTGGGAGCCCTGACTTTAGGACAAGAGTGGTATCTATGTTAACATCGTCACCTCATTGTATCATTTGTAAGTATAATTCATTTCACTGCTTCAAAATTCAGATGAGTACATCTGCAGTGACTAGAATCATAGCTGAAGTCAGTCTGTCATTTGGCGTATATAATATTATGTCAAGAAGCAAATTGAGTGTGCAAACTTGTCCTTATGGCTAAAAGGAGATGAAGAGCTTCCTCGGAAAAAGATCCCTCTTCTTTTCCGTCCCCTCAATATCTGCCTGACAACTTGTTCGTACCTTCTTTCTGTTTGTTTGTTTTTTCCCCACTAAATGCACAGTTTGGTTGGTGTAACATATGGTTGTCTTGTAGAAAGTTAAGTGATGGGCAGTGGAGATAGTTTAAGTGACTATTTTTGCAATTGATGTCGTGTTCATTGATGCATCTTCAATTAAGTTAATTCTTTTGCAAATTAATAATATACTGGGGTTCTTTTGTGGACATACGTTTTGTTGGTTGCTGAAGTACCGTTGGTGAAGTTATCAAGTCATCTATCAAGTGCTTTCTTCTTTCAGTTTACTAACTGATATCGCAGTGTTTGGTCATTTCTTCTAGTTCATATTTACTTTCAAGATAGTTTTCGAGGAGAAAAGTGACCATCTAAGACAGGTGGCCGTCCTAGGCTGGACTGATGAAGATAAAGAAAACAAACCATTCCCGTTTTAAGTCCCTACCAGAGATGATAAAAATAACAGGCTTCGGACTGCCGGGGGGGGGGGGGGGCTTTTGTTGTTCTTGTTTATTTTGTTTGATTTTTTATGTAGGAGGGGTGGGGGTTAAGGGTTCGAGAGTTTTTGTTGTTTTTTAATACATTTCTTTCCTAGTTCCTAAGTGGAGTTGGTTGCTGTCTCAGGACATGGGTTACATTTCTACATTGATGCAGTCATCAATGGCTTGATTTTTCTGAATGTGTGGAAACAATTTTGTTTACTCAGAGAGACAAAGTCTTGCAACTGCTGTAATAAGTGTCAAATTCTACAGAGTGTATCAAATGAGGACGACAGTGTGAAAGAGTAAAACAAAACGAAAAACGTCAGACGAGGAAGACATGGTAAAATAAACAAATTGATCACCACCACTCAGAGAATGAGTGATGCTTCTGTCGCAAGGTTTATGTTCACGTCCATCGTTTATGAGTTGTGGGTGGGACTTATGGGTTATGATGAACAACATGCTCCCCTCACCAGCAACTGAAAAATTATTGTTACCGAGTGGTCAACTTAGGTAAACATCAGTGGGTGGGACCTACCCAACATTATTGAACATTGGAGGGACTGAAAAAAAACAGCAGGTGAATAGATTATGACGGCTCGTCCACAGCATCAGGGGCCAACATAATTTATGACAAAACGTCGGGCGATGAGAGTGACCGTCTCTGATAGGTAATTTCGATTGATTGTTGTTTAAAAAAAGGTGGCCTTGTTGGACAGGTACCCGTTTTACACAGTGAAATTATATAGAAAAAGCGCAAAGAGGGAAATGGAAAGTGGCTGTTTGTACAGGTGGCCGTTATAACAGGTTGGACTGGATATCACTTTTCGTTTTCAAAAGTGCACTTATTTCTTCTGTGCTATGTAAAACAGCGAACTATAATTTCGAAAGCTCTATTATGAATTTATTATTATAATGTGAGCTCTAGCTCGTAAAATTTTTATCCAGTTAGATGCCCCAAACCAAACATTTTTTAATGAGCAGTTTGTATCAGACCAAAAATGTAAGGTAAATAACTACACATTTCCTTTGTCGATAAAGGGAAGAAACTACACTTTATCGCTTGCACACTTGTATGTACGATTATCGCCCCTTTTTGTCAAAACCGGAAGTAGCTCTTTAGCTATGCAAGTATTTTTTTAGTTGACGTTTTTTTTCGAACCTCAATCTGAAGAGCTAAAAGATGGCATCTTTCGTGAACACATGAAGTAGCAGGAAATTTTCGGAATATTTAGTTGATGTGTGATACTGGACGAATCATTTTAAAGAATTGTGTTTCTTTCCTTTTTAGTTACTCAATTTAGAGCTTTCTGTAAATGAGCACAAAATTTAAACACTTTCGAAGTAGTGTTGCAGCAAATTTAGATAGCAATCAATAAATCGGAACATCAGATTTCATTAAATCGGAACTTAGATTGATAGACTAAGGTGTGATTGCAAAAATATTTTGCTCAGTGCTCACAGGGATTAAAACTCCAAGTATTGTTTGTTAAAGGGACATAATCAAAAGAAAAACAAGTCTTGACACATATTTTCGTGACATAGCTCAGACTCAACTGTTGACCTACTAACAAATTCCTGTTCATTGCGTTCTGATCGTAACATTTTCATAGGTGTGTAATCGAGAATGAAGCCAGTTTTTGTTTGTAAATGGTTGTTTTAGAGAAATGTCAATAGCTGTCTGTGCTCTTTCGTAAAAATTTCTCTATCACTTTACTTAAGCATTTGCAGAAAATGTCACAGCTTTATTGTTCAATTTATTAGCTTACTTTTGAAAAGTCACTAGTGTAATCGAGAAAAGTCACTGATCTAGTAATGAAAAGTCAATAGTCTGGTTACAGAAAGTCACTAATCTAATTCTGAAAAGTCACTAGTCTAGTTGTGAAAAGGAACTGGTCTAATTGTGAAAAGTTATTAGTCTTATTGTGTAAAGTCACTGGTCTAGGTTTTAAAAAAAATTAACGCGTCTTATTGGGAAAAGTTATTGGTCTAGTTGTAAGAAGTTGCTGGTCTACAGAACTAGTTGACAAAATTTACTCTTATTTTAGGGTAGAATTATCATATGCCTTTGAATTCAGCTGAAATATGTACTAGAAAATGCAGCTCACATTCATGTAGCATTCTGCTGGTTAAGAAATCGAGCGTATCAAACTATTTCTTAACAGCAAAACAAATAAATAAATACATCTTCAAATGCTAAATGCCACCGAGTCTACTGGAGCTGGATTGCAACTGCCAGGCCTGATTTTGTAAAAATCTTCTCTTAGAGGCGGCGCTCTGCTTCTTCTTTAAAAAAATTTTTTTTTTATTTTAAAGCTGTATAGACCCTCTGTTGTGATATGGCTGTAATGCCCTAGTGCTCATTTTTTCATTCGTGTCATGATGCGTTGGAATAAGGTGCTCGTCTATTTGGGGGCATATGGGGTTATTGATATCTTCTTAGCGCCTGTTCATTTGCCTTGCTATTAATGAAAATTTTACCCATCCATCTTAAATAAAAGTCAAGAAATTTGTGATTGAAGGAGGTGGGGGTTGCCTGGCGTTAGAAGTAAAACTAATGAGAAAACGGCCACTAAATTTTGATGATCTCCAATGTACCATTGGAACTATCAAACTTTCCCTTTTTCTGCCTTTGATCAACATTTATCAGTAAAATCCATATGAAAATGAGTTTTAAATGGACATAGAAAATGCTGCACCCAAGAAAGAAAATTCCATTAAAATTGCCCAACAAGTGGAAAAATGTCTGTTTCTTCAATTTCATTATAATTTTGACAAGTGCCTGATTTCACCATAATGCCACACACTTTTGAAATCGCGTCTTTTTGTTTTTATAGTAAAATGTGTACAAATTTTTGGTGGTGGGACAGCTGTACTACCAGTACTTTTAGTTCAAAAGATAATGGTGTGAAAATGAAAGAAGTTGAGAGACATCTAGGTTGTGACAACCATGCAGAGCATTCCACTTTTCGCCAAGCATAAGGGATTCCTCTCACTCACGAATTAAAAAGATTTTTGCTATTGTTTATAGAGACAGTGTGATGTCTTGACTCAAAAAATGTGACGGTTCTCTCTTGAAAATTGTTTCTAGACGTACGCATTTGGCTTGATGTGGTGCATTGTCCGACAAGTAGATGTACTTTAGAACCATCAATTTATCCAAGTTGCGTGTTCACATATAACCACAATACCGGGTACGTGCAGGTGACTTAGAAGAAGTGAGATTATTGCCTTCAGTGGACTCTAGTCATAGACCTTGAAAAAGATTTAAAGAAGGAAATTTTAAAGAGTTCAGATATTTATGGCATTTGATATTTTAATGCAGGAATTTTCTATAATAGTCTTAATTGTGTCGGTTTTTGCTATGAAAGTTCATTTTTAAAACATTGTCCCTATCTGTAGTGATTGTTTTAGTCCTCCAGTAGCTGGTGGTTGGAGGGTGCCACTGGGAGGTCCTACTTCTTAACTTTTCCTCTGTTGTTTTTGTCTGTCTGTCTTACTTTTTCCCAGCATTAAATGACCATTCTTGTGTCTGTGTGCTTCTTTTTACCCAAACAAAAGTCAGGTGGAACTAATTTTACTTCAGAAAATTGATGTTGTGTTGAGTTGGCAGAACCAGCCATTTATTTACCCCGTTGAGTAATGTCTGTGTTTGTTGGGAGGTGAAGGGGCTCTGGCAAGAATGAAAACTTTGTCGTCGAAAGGTTTTCCAAATAAACAGTTGTCACAATAGTAGTTGTAGGGGCTGGGAGGGAGGTGGGGG
>NW_004797450.1:1140430-1162159 GCF_000002075.1 Aplysia californica
GGGGAATTTGCTGACTTTTTGTTCTATGAGTTGCAAAGACAAGTTGATCTTTTTAATGTACATGTACTTGACTTTTATTTTTGTCTTTCGTTTGCATATATTCAGCATAACATGGCTTTTCATTCCTCCCTTTGATAAATCGAGGAAAGACCTCTTCGTTCATCCCCATAGTTCCCTTTTGTCTTGAAGACTAGGTTGCTCTTTGTCTATGACTGTGAGTGATAGAAGCGTTGTGGCCAAATTAAAATGAACATTTGCCCTCCTACCTGGGGATGTAAAAGCAAGCATAACACTCGCAAAGCTCAAACCAAGTCGCAATATCATTTATAATTTCAAGCTAATGCTATTTGACATCTTCAGGGGTTGTTTTTTTTTTTTATTGGGCCCGTGTTTGCATTGTCAAGGATCAAAGAACAGTATATAAAATTCCTTTGTGAATGTCAAGTTTAAGGAATGAAACGTAAAAAAGCTACTCGTAAACAGTTTACTATAGCTGCCACTTTAGAAATAACATTTCATTGCTATGTAGATTTGAGGCTAATAAGTATTGTATTAGGAACCTAGAATTACTCAAGTATCAGTCTTCGTGTGAAAGGGAAAGAACAACGGCCAACTATATTTGACTTCAGCGTGTATGATTATGTCCCCTTAGTTTGAAACCGGATGTAGCTCTTTAACTATGCAAGT
The DNA here is from genome assembly GCF_000002075.1 of Aplysia californica. NCBI lineage: Eukaryota > Metazoa > Mollusca > Gastropoda > Aplysiida > Aplysiidae > Aplysia > Aplysia californica. Next base: position 1,141,118 of record NW_004797450.1, read on the forward strand.
CGTGTTTTGATCACAGGTTCTTTTTCTCTTTTCGAAAAATTTCTCAGAAGAGCTTCAAGATGGCGTTCTTTGTGAACATGCGAAATTGTTTCAGATTTGCATTTACTTGAAGTAGTATTAAAAAATCTTTATGATTTGTTTAAAATTTTACATTAATGTCTTTGAACTAATTTAACTTTAAAGTACTCTGTCATGTTTGGTTTTTTAATGACACTGAAGATTACTGTTATATTTCAAGAAAAAATTTGATCGACATCCAGTTCATCAAATAGTTATAGTAAGAAGAAAATCATTAAGTAGCTCTTTCGTTCTTCTGAGAAATTATCAAATTTTGTCACTCAGGAAAAGAAACCTCTTTCAAAGAGAGATAATCAAGTAAAAAAGATGCACCCCTAGTATAAGCAGTCGAAGTCTAGCTGAAACTCAAGGTACTGGTTTTGTGCTGTGACATTTTTCCCTCAGGATTATGATAACAACTCACTCAATAGCTATAATTTAAATTCACGTTTCATGGAACCAATGATGTATAGCAATATCACTCTTTTATAATTTGAGAATATGTGTATGAGATTAGTGAAAAGTACTGGATGCTGCATTTTTTAAGAATTTCATTTTTGCACTTTTTAAAATAAGAATATTTTTGGAACAACAAATTTTTTTTAATTTCTAAGATAGCTTCAGTACTTTGTGAGATGTGGTTAATATTGCTAGTTAGGATACGGAAACAATAATAGCTAAATAGCTTTAAAATTTCCCTTATATGTTGATAGAATTCTTGTCCCTAAGAATAGCAGTGCCTCAACCAGCCATGTTGATTGTCTCCCAAACCCTTGACAACACAATAACTATTCAAATCTAACTTTAAAAAGCAGTTGAAGACAATAAATAAAAAAAATTTCAAAGCAAGTTTATGGTCAAATAACACTAAAAGTTTTGCTAAATGGCTTTGCTTTGCTCAAGAAGTGTTGTAGGGTATGTGTGTGCAAAGACTTCTTTCTTTTGTAATGTCAGTGTAATCGTGCGCACTACACTCCACAAGAAAGGAGTCATAGAAACCTTCCACAATGTAGGCTTCGACAGCAATTGTTCTCATGCTTTTTTAAATGTTATTACATAAGATAACTTGGCAAAAGAACATCTTTAAAAATACATTTTAGCGTAAAATGAAACAAGTCTTTGCAAATATGGGTAGATAATGTCTTAATAATATCATCTTAAATAAATTTCAAGTTTTTTGTTAAAAATCAATTTTTCCCTTTATTTCCTTTTTTAAATTCAAGTTTGAGCAAATGCGTCTTGTGTTAGGCCTATCTTTCTTAGGCATACACACATAAGTGAACTCCTCGGGTTGCTAGTTTGTTTAGTTTTGATCAATAGCTTCTTTTTAGCACATGGTGGTTTTGTCAAAGACAGACACCAATCATTGCAGTTCTCCTAAGTAGCTGTCAAATTATTCTTGAAGTCGTCCCCGTATACAGCTAAGTATTGGCAGGGCTACTGATACTTTCACTCTCTTTGGTGCAACTGGATTCATGCCTTGTGATGTCAGTGTAGTTAATGTCATGGTTAAGAGACTTGAACATCAAGGTTTCTGTCCAACAGAATTTCAGAAGCTCTTCTTTTCTGTAGGCTTTTTTTTCCCTACCGTACGTCTAATGGCTATCTGACATTGTGTTGCACTGGCAGCATACCTATGTTCTATCTTTTAAAAAATGTTGTGTTTCTTTGTTTGTTTGGTTGTTGTTTTTTTTCAAATCAGTGTTGAAAGGGGCTCGCGGTCTATCCAAAACCATAGTAAAATAGGATGAAAAGAACTCTACTGTTAAGGTATTGCCGTTATCCAAATTGAATGGATATATCTCCAGCACCATTATCCTTATATTTCATGGGGGCAAGTGACACATTCTGAAAACATTTAGCAACAGTTTTTTATTCATGGAATGTATTTTACTTGAAACCATTTGGGTGGTGTGTCCTATGTCAGAGATGAAAATATGCGTTTTTTTAACATTTGTGCGTGCCTAAAGAAAGGTAGCAGAAGTCGGATTATGTCCATTTTGAGTTAAGGGTTCTACCTTATAGGAATTTCAATGCTGAACACAGAGGTCTTGGAAATTTTTTAGAATCTCAATTCGCTTTTGAGATATTACACATTTTGCGAAGTAGGGTATAAAGATAGAATTTTGAGAAAATGAGTTTTTAAGTTTAACAAATGTGAGAACTATCACAAACTTTTAAAAAACGATATTTTTGAATGTATTTGTTCATGGAAAATTTATATCCAATTTGGCATTCAGTTGACATCAATATCTTGAATGGAATTCAATGTTAAAACATAGCAGGGAAGAGAAAACGTGCTTCAAGAATTTATTTAAACATCTTTTAAAAGTAGTTTCCATCATTTGAATATATTATACCCTACCTCAAAATAATTCAAAATATAATATTTAGAACTCAAATCAGTGAAAACCCTTTTACTCATTTGCTACAAATATTTTCGGCTTGTCGACGGATTTTTTTCGGGAGGGCAAAATGAGATGGTGACTAGTGCGCAGTTCACAGGTCTTTGGGGCCACAAGTTCAAATAAATATCAACATATTATATACCAAAATTTTCAGTATGGTTTGTAGAATACATCTGTAATGTTTATTTGTGTATTTTTCAACTTTGGTTCCTATATGAGGCGATTATTCAAAACAATTTTGCTTGGACGTGGATACAATTTTAAAATATAAAACTAATAATCTTTGGTGAAACTAAAAAAATTTGTTTGCACCTAGTCAAATGATACATCAAAATAACCATAAATGAATATAGAACAGGAAAATATTGAAAAATTTGCAGTTATTTATATACATTCCATAGAATTTGTTCATTTGGATCATAACATCTGATATTGAAAATTTTTTTGTAAAATTGTATAATCTTGAAAACAAGGACAAGATGCAGTCACAAACAGAAAAAAACACTCGTATCTCGTATGAAATTATTCAGAATTGCCTTTGGAATAAACCTATACATGTCTTGAGAGGTACTTTTTGTGTAATTGTAGTGATTGTGGGTGGTTGGTGGGTGCTCTGGTGTGGTGTGCTTCTTCTTTCCTATCAAACATCTATCGTCCTTATCTCCCCTTCTTCTTTTTTATGTTTGTTACTCTCTTGTAACACCTCTAATCTTCTGGCGCTCATATGACCTTATGCAGTTGCGAGTGCCGTAAAACCTCTACTAAAACTACTACTAAAAAAAAAAGTAGTGATTTCGGGGAGAAAAAAAAAATGCTTTGACAATTTATATCTAGACCTAGATCTAGCACTGAAAAATATTAATTTCTCAATAACAGATCACTTTCAATTTGAATCCAATAGTAATATTCTAAACAAGAGTCCTAAATTTCTTTAGTGAGCAAAATAATGATACATTTTGTTGTATAAAAGTGCTAAGACTGGTGTCTGGGCTATAATTTGGGCATCGCTATAAAACAAAGTCACTTACTTAAACTTCGAAATCGCAATTTAAAACTGAATCTAAACTTCTGATTTTCGGTGGAAACGCTTGACCCGAAAGTCAATGTAATATTATATCCTTTATTTTAAAATGGATATGTGGATTGGAATAAAATCTAAGCTAGAAGTATAGGTCGGCTTGGCATACGGAAGACACTTTCGCCGCGTCGCGGGGGTAGTGAATGCGTTAAACGCATTGTAAAAAAATGGTGGATCTATCATTTTTGTTGTTGAAACCCATTTTGGTCAAAAAAAGGGATTTTTGGTATTATCAGCCTGTAGCTCAAAACGGTCTGGGGCGACTTTTGGTACCTTTCTCTAGGTGCACACATATATGATTGCTTTCTACTTGCATCAGCTAGGACGGGGAGGGGGGGATGTGCTGTATCTGCTGTTCTACTCCTTATTCTTTGACTCAGTCATCCTGATCTGTCCCACAAGCAACTGCGGTGTAATTGTTAGGAGTTTAACTGCTACATACAGAAGACTTGAGTTTGATTATTGTGTGGGTGAGGCTACTTTTATCAAGTATTTCTGATTCCATTTCTCATTTAGTATGGGTTGGCTATGACAGGCACGGTCAAAGTAGCCCCACTTTTTAAATTATCTAATCCCGTAATGGGGCCGTCAAATATTTTACAGTTGCGCATATTCAGTTTCTGGCCAAATTTAGCGCTGTCGCACTGACAAGGTGTAAACCACGACTCAAGGACTTTGTCTTTCAAATTTGCTTAGCTCCAGGAATAGCATGATTAATACTCATTACAGATCCTGCTCATAGATGTCATGATGTATCTTAGGGCTAAAAGCTGTCAGATCTTTTCCCCACTCCCCATCCCGGCTAAGAGCTACAACAAGCTTGTACTTCAATATTGTACTCTGTGTTCTTTTTCGCGCTTGACTCAAAGTCATGATTTTTAAAGAAATTTGTTAATTCAGGTTCTTTGCAAAATGTTAAAAGGGTTGTGACTGCATTGGTACACATAGTACCAGGCAACTTAAATTGTGGATTCAAAACGACATAGTACCAGGCAACTCAAATTGTGGATTCAAAACGACATGAACAACAAAATGGATAAAATGAAAAATAAAAAATGCTTGAAAAAAATAAACATTCCACAGTAAATGGTGCTCATAGGCATAAATTATGTTAGAATTATAACTACAGTCTACAATTTTTTTTTATGGCCCGTTTTAATGCTTAGAAAAGTTAAGGATGACTTAAGAACAACGTTCTTCTGATATGCCTTGTCGAAATATCATCATATGTGGCTTGAGTTTTGGCTGGTTGGGGGTGATGAGAAAATGTTCAAATTTTTTACTGTCTTTTTTTTACTACACACACGTGTTTGTACATGGTTTATACAACATACGTGTTGAGCTCTTCATACAAGGACAGGGATGAAATTCACTTTTCATTAATATAATAGTTAGGATGATAGTCTAATTTAACTTTAACTGTCATTCTCTGGATCTGACATTACAGGTCTTGTGAAATGATTGTATTTTCGTATGGAAGAGGATTCGTAGATGGTTTTTGCTTTTTCTTCCTGGACGTTTAAAATATGTAAGACATTCTTCGGAGCCCTTTGGACATTGGATTTTCTGAAGAAATGCAGCTTTGACGTTAAGGGGAAAGAACAAGGATAATGGAATTTCCTCTTTCGCTCATGTAATTGTGCCCCTTTATTTCGAAACCGGATGTAGCTCTTGCTCTGTGTGAGTATTTTTTCGTGGAGAGATTGTTTTCGACCCTTATCATGAAGAGCTAAGACATGGCGTCTCCTGAATATGTGAAAAATCGTGATGAATTTTAGAAAAATTTTACCCATACTTTCTCAAGGCCAAATGGAGTGAGTGAAGAACAAATTTACCCTTGTCTGTAATGCACACATCATGCTTGTTAGAATTAAAATTTTGCTGCAGCAACTTTATCTTGTACTTTGATTTGTGATAATCGATATATCACCAGTGAAACTTTCACATTCGACAACAGAGGAAATGTATTTTGAATCCAAATTTTTTTCCTCGGAATTCTAGGATTTAGAATAATAAATGAGTTGTGTATCTAGAACATTCAAGTTGTCCTGACTTCTTAATAGCATCTTGCATATTTGTGGTCTATAAAAAAATATTTTTCTGCTTGAGGTTTGAGGGGGGTTTTCAGAGGGGTTCTGTATGGTGTCTTGCCAGAAATACTTTTAAAATCTTCGTATGAGGATCGTGTGTCAGTGATGTGCGCCCTCAAATGTACACAGACACATATAGACAAACACACACAGATTGTCGTCCATAACAAGAACTAACGTAAGCAACATTTTTAGCGAAATCTAGTTAGAACCACCAAGCAAATACTTAACCTATACTCTATATCACGTCTTAGAATTCTGGTGTGGGTACCGTTAGCCGTTACAGAGTTATTCGCGTTTTTCAAACTAGCTTATCCACCATTTTGCAGCGTCACAAGGAGATTTTAAACCGCTGTCCTGAATAGTTAAAAAATAGTACGTGATTCAGGCTACGAGATGTGTAAGGTGTATGTATGCCTTGGGCGCGGGCTCTGTTCAGTTATTCCTACAAATATTTTTTAAAATTTGCCCGTGTGGGTGGTTAGCGGGTGCTCTGGTGTGGTTTGCTTCTTCTTTCCTATCAAACATCTATCATCATTATCTCACCTCCTTCTTTCTTGTGTTTGTTACTCCATTGTAACACCTCTAATCTTCGGCACTTATGACCTTATTGTGTTGCAAGTGCCGTAAAACCCTTACGAAAAAAATAATCTGCCCATGTGAATTGTGTGTCAGTAATTACAGTCTTACAGATACACATACATACTCACACATGTAGACTTTTAAGATGTGCAGGTGTGTGTATTGGGGGGGGGGGGGTTGCTTTTCATATAGTATACTTCTTAAGTGAAGTTGATAGAAAAAAAATACCCTGCATAGAAAGCATTTCGACATGTAACATATATACAACACCTAACTTACATAGCAACGTTGCCTTCTTCGAACAAGACAAGAATTCTTCCACTTCTTTTCCTCCTTTCAGTGTGTGTGTGTCGGGGGGTGGGGGGGTTGTCACAAATTTCTGTCAGTGTGCTGAGACGTAGTATCCGCCTATACTGGCCCTGACAGGCAAGGTAAAAGCAGGCCTCTTTTCTTAATTGTCTAAATGTGTTGATTGGGGCATAAAATATTTATGGTTTTTTACGTCCCTTCGGTGAAATTGTGAGCCTGAAGCTAGTATTCAAGTCACTTGTGAAATTTTATGTAAAGAGATCGGTTCATAAATATATATATAAATTCTTCAGCGAAGTTTTCTCAACAGCTCACTCATCTGTATATTTACCCTTAATTTAACTGTGTTTAACTTGCATTTCTCTATTCTAGAACTATGGGTAATAATCATGATTTTTTGGTTTTTATTCCTTCTATGTGTACACAAAAGGAGTCTGCTCTTTTGAAGTACTCTGAGCACATAAGAAAAAAATTACATGTATTAATTTCTCTCAAGTATACTTTTTTTGTTTTAATTGAGGTTTTACGGCGCTCGCAACTGCATACGGTCATATGAGCACCAAAGGGTGGATGTCAACAGAGAAGTCCTTTCAGGGAATCTGACTTACTCTGCTCACCTCTCTAGCTTCAGCAGCATAAAGTCTGCTTCGACTATCAAAGCACCCCGGAAATAGCGGGTCACCAGAGTGTGACAAAAATACAAAAGAAATAGAGGAAAATGACGATAGTAAGGATTAGGAAAAAAAAGGCAGCAGTTCCCTGTTGTAGTTCAGGCTCTGTTATGAGCATGACATTGTTAGATCAGCTCATTTACACTTCTACTGTGCACTAGAATGAGAAATGTCCCCCCTTTGGGAATGGCCTAAAGACATTTCAGTCAGTGGCACCACCCCGGGGGGGTAAGTGTACTTTAGCATTCCATAAACTAACAATGGTCGCAAAATGCCATAACTTATTAGTGAGTACACTCAAATAACGATGAAACAACTTCTGCCTCACTCATTATAAAAAGAGGGAAAACTGGCTATGAAGCCCCTACCGATGATATAATCTGCTACTCAGATCTGACATGTAACTTAATGTTATGTTATTGTCTCTTTCAGATGCAAGCATCCCGGCGTGCTTTCTTCAGGCAGCTTCCAAACCGGAAAATTACCAAGACTCGTTTCAGCTGCTGGTTCAAAAATTGTCCCAGAGGTCTCCGTCTGTCGGCAAGCCCTCCTTCCTGGCCAGTGTTGAAAAGCTCAAGGAGTCGTTTGCGTCTGCGTTGAGCCCTCTCTCACCAGGCACTCATGTTCCACAGCCGGTGCTCTCGGTCACTAGCATGGTGCAGACAGTCCCTGATGTACATCCGCAGACCAACAGGGGGAAAGCGGCCGGCGCTGCTGGCTACAAGCACTTCCGCAGAAATGGTCGACCCGTTCCGAAAGTCAAGAGTTCTTTCAAACCTCCTCTGAAGACAAAAGGACTGAAACAGACAAGCAAAGCTACAGTATGTAAACCCAAAGATTCGGAGTTGCTAGTCAGTCTGAACAAGGCGCCCAGCGCTGTTGAGCCTATGTGTAATGATGTTATTGAGAGTGAATACCCCATTTCCAACTATTTGAAGAACTTGGCGATGAAAGTACATGTAATGCAAAACCCAGAGCCAGCTTGTTCTTCCAACCCTCCGGAGGCAGGCTCTAAGAACTGTTTGAAGCCCTTGGAGGATCAGCGCATCGCTGTCTCTACTGATAGCCCTGCACGTGCACCCTTGAGCTCTGCAGTGGCTTCCTCTGGAGACCCTGTCTGGCCCTTGTCTGGCAGTTCAGGGGTTAAGGTCCATTCTTCCTCTAGAAGTGTGTTTTCAGCAAAACAGAAAGCGAATGTGTCATCGAGGAGTGAGAATGAGCAGAGAGAGCTGGCCATGGAGATGGCGGATGACGACATGGGGTTTGTCATCGAAGTTCTAGACGATAAAGCCATCACGGGTGAGGAGGATGACATTGCCGACTGGCTTTATCAGAACCTGCCAGATACGGAGAAATGTGATTCTAACACCAACACCAACAGATGCCTACAACAACAGAGTCTCAATGCAAATGAGAGTAGTGTCTCCAGCAGCCGCGGGTCAGGGAGAACGTATGTGGGCTTGAGTGACCAAGCGTCTGACCACTCCACTCTGACACAAGGAATGCAAATTGTGAACAGCTCAGCGGTTGTCCGTGATGTCCAGGAGCAGACAGTGGACAAGCATTCTCAAGGCATGCCAAGTGATTCTAGTGCAGCACAGTTGCCTGACTTTAGTCAGATATGATTTCATATTCTGAGATCAGATACTTGTTTCACGGAGCTTTGTGTGAAGAGACATTATTATGATCTTCTCGGAAATATGTTTGAGGAGACCATGAACCCGTTGCTTTTTTTTTTCCATCAAGGTTCCCTCAGCATGCTCACTTTCTTATCTAGTCCCCCCAACTCCCCTCTCCTTTCCCCCCACCCTCACCTTTCTTTTGTTGTATTTTCTTTTTTCTTTTTTTTTTTTTACCCCATTTGAACAGTGTGAGGTTTAATGAAGCGGAGAAAGGTAAATTCATTAATTTTATCATAGTGACCATCAGCTTATTCATGAAGGGGCTTGCTTTGTGGATGCTCAGGGTGGAAGCTGTGTATTGTTCGTTAGAATGTCTGGAACAGACACCAAAGTATGCAGGTTGTGTATAAGGCTGTGAAACAGATACCATCTTACTAATGTTTAAAATTCGGCAGGTTCAAGAAAGCTTGTGCAGGGCATTTTTCTTCAACTATTAGTGCAATCTTCCAGGTGTGATCGAGTGATGTTATGCAGCGATCATTTTATGTATTTCAAGTTTTGTTCTGTTTGCAACATGTCATGCGTGTGACCAATATCAAACGGTGTCCTGTCGTTTGTTTGTTTGTTGGTTTTGTTTCTTTGTTCAATAGGAAATTTACTTCCGTCTCCTTGAAAAAGGATTTATAAGTGAGATTCCAAAGGGTTTGTTCGTTTTGTTTTCTTTCTGTTTTTTCCCCTCATGGATTAATTAGTTTTTGTATTTCTGTCGGATAAGGCAATGACATATACTTTGGGATTGATGTCAGTTGCAAATTATTTTTCTCCTTCCCTGTGGCTATGGCATCTTTACTACAAAATGTGTGCCAGATTCAAGGAGATTGTGCATGGTCTATCATTTTTGTATAGCAGTATTGTGCAGTAGAAATCTGCACAGATTCCCATCAAATGGGCGTCATAGATCTTAGAAGGGGGTAAATTTTCTTTCTCTTTATATAATATACATATTATATACAGTGTCATTCCACTGGAGAGATAGTTTTTATCTTATTTTATACTGTGCCAACGCTTGTCCACAGTCTATTGTGGTGAACCACATCTGTGGTGTAGGGGTTACACATTTTGCCATCACACACAGATTGAGTTCAATTCCCGAGTGGGGAGAGTTTTTATTGAGTACCTCCAACTTTCGGTTTGGATGTTGTATCCCTCTCAGCCCAGACTGGCCCTGACAGGTAGGGTTGAAGCAGACTGCCCCCTGAGCATTCTAAGATTGTGTTGATGGGGGCATAATCTGTTGTTTGTTATTTAATTTCTTCTTCTTTTTTTCCCCCAAGCAAGGGCGTTTTGCTGCTGGGATCTTACTCTAATAATAAGCTCTTTGAAGATTTGAGTATAAATGTTTATTATTATTCTTGGTTACTTTCTTTGCTACGCAAACAGTCATGGAGTTGTGTATTACTATTGCCTCCTTGATGAATCAGATAAAGATTGGGCTGCTTAGTGCAAATGGTCACTCAGCACATGATTGCTTTGAGTGTTTGGCAGGTGCCCAAGCACAAACAATTCTCCCCCCCCCCCCCCCCCCCCCCCACACACACACTTTTTTTTTCATTACTTTGTACCTCTATCTTTTTTTTTTTTCAAAGATTGTTACAAATATTATGTTTTTAAAAAGTTGCCCCTATCAAAGCAAGCCATGAATTCCATATTTTTCAAAATGTGTTGTGTAAGTTACTGTAAAATTTATCTTCATTTGTGATAGTAAATTAATAATATTAGAGATTATTATAAGGCCATGTATTACCAATTACTGGGAGGGGGGGGGGGGGGTGCTCTTGTTTTTATTTTATTTTCTTTGAGATGAGGGAGGTTTCAAGAATGGATTATAATCTATCTTGTAATGGCCCAAAGATGAGCGATTGAGTGTGGCCCAGTAGTAACATCTTTCTTGTCTTCTCTTTTCAAACATTTTTTTCTTTACAATCCAAATAAATGCTGTGCAGTCTGTGAGAGAAAAAAAAAGAATTTTCATTTGTTCATGCCATTATTTATATTCTGCTTCACAGCAAACTTTTTTAAAAAATAGGCATTCAGTTTCTGTATGTTCATGAGATTCATAGCTTCATTTTTGTCCAGCATCGAAGAGGGAAACAAAAAGGATGGATGTAATTCATTGTTGTTTTGTTTACTGTTGAACTATGATGAGGTTGCTGGTTTTCAGGAACTTTGTAGTGGCTATTGTTTACTTTCTTCATTCCGAAGGTCTTTTAGGTTCTCTTGAGAAATGTGAAGGGTTTTAATGTATCATGTTCAAAGATTTAAAAACAAAACATTTTTTATCAGCTGTTCTCTTTATACCGGTAACTTTCAGTGCTTTCAAAATATATTGATAGATTGGTACTAGTACATCATTGCCTGTGTTTCTTGTACCTGATGTTGCCTGTATAGTAAAATATGTTTACAGTCAGAATTGTGTTTCTTATTTGTTGCATCTATTGAAATGTATAAAGCATAAGTATTTAAATCTTGTGGGGTAGTTATAAAGGTTCTTATTTTCTGTCTATCTTTCTTTTCTCCTTCTCTCTCTCTCTCTCTCTCTCTCTCTCTCTCTCTCTCTCTCTCTCTCTCTTGTGTGTGTCTCTCTCTCTTTCTCTCCTCTCTCTCATTCTCTCTCTCTCTGTCTCTCTCTCTCCTCTGTGTCTCTTTCTCTCCTCTCTCCTCTCTCTCTCCTCTGTGTCTCTCTCTCTCTTTCTCTCCTCTCTCTCTGTCTCTCTCTCTCTCTCTGTCTCTCTTTCTCTCCTCTCTCTTTCTCTCTTTCTCTCTCTCTCTCTCTCTCTCTCTCTTTCTCTCCTCTCTCTTTCTCTCTCTCTCTCTCTCTCTCTCTCTCGTACACACATAAAACACTCAGGGCTGCCCATCACCATGAATTTGGCGGAATCATTACAATTACAAGTTTTATGTTTTATTAAAATGCAACCATAATACATGTACTGCTAATACCCCTGATTCTGATTTTTCAACATCTCAGTGTGTTGTGATACAATCAGGATAAAATGCTGGTGACATGTTCTAGAGCCCCCCGCCTTTGTTTACGTTACATTTATACTTGACTAACAACCCCTGTCTTTGATACCCCTTGGAAGAAGACTATCCATAGCCATATTACAATTTTTTTAGTCGGGTTACTAAAAACTCGTCAAAATAATGGAAGTGAAGAAACTGGCATTTTTCTACAGGTTTGGGAATTTTTGTTGAATTTTTGTTTTTTCGTTCAGCACCTTTCATGCCCTTTTATAGAAACACATTACTGTGTGGATTTTACTGAAAAATGTTGATTAAAGGCATAAAAGATGTACATTTTCAGTTTCCACAGACTCTCAAGCTAAGGAAATAACTAAACTTTGGCGATCATTTTCGCTAATTTTACCTCTGAAACAATGTGACCCCCACCTCCTTCTATTCAATCGCCAATGTCTCGATTTGTATCCAAGATAAATAGATTTTGTTTTCGCAGAAAGCAAGGCGAATGGACAGGCTTTAAGATGATACCAATAACTCCATATGTCAAAAAATTGACGAGTGCCTGATTCCACCGCGTCATGACACATAATATTACATGTAATATGCTGGTGGGTGGGCAGCCCTGAACAAAAAACATACACACACACACACACACACACACACACACACACACACACACACACACACACACACACACACATACACACACACACACTTATTTCCAAAATGCCCAAACATTCACATTTTCAGTGTGGAAACATGAGGCAATAATCCCAGCACTCGGCTGATTTCCACTTGTTAAGAATTGTGGTGTGCACAATGGACCAAGATGTTGAATGGGAACTAAAGTAAAACTAAAACTACATCGTAAAAACATTTGGGCTGAAACATCACAGAAAACTCGATCACGGATAGCTCGTACAATGTTCCATTCCCAGACAACTGCTAAGCCTGTATTTTCTTTGTACTGGCAGTACTGTATACTCCAACACTCATACGTATGTTGAACAGCTCGTCTCAAGCAAATCAAATTTTTCTTCACAATATTCTTGAATTCAAATGGCCCTATAGGCATGAAGCAATACAACTTGCCCAAGGTCATTGAAAGTATTTTGGGCACATGAGCCCTTCCTCCAGCTTGCCCTCACACATCGTAAAATACACACTGCTGGTATTGAGATGCATCATCGCACATTTCCTGTAGTATAGTGTGTATAAGTGGTAATTGTAAGACGCCAGAACTTCCGTTAATCTTGTCACGTGAGGATGGGTTATGATGTGTAATCGAAGAGAAACCCTGCGGCACAAGAAGATTGTGCTGTATGATTTGTGAATTAGATTTGTATTTCTGTACATGTGTGTGTGATTGTGTGAAAGGTGACAGTATAGATCGGGAAATGATTACACTAGAGGGGTGGTTGGTGTGTTGTGACTAATGCTGTTTACATTGTCATGGTTGTGATCTGACATCATCATCACATCACTGCCTTTCTCACCCTGGATCAGGATATAGGCCACGAACCGACACTTTCCACCTTTCCCTATCCTGGGCTAGTCGCTTGATGTCACTCTATGTCTTCCCACTTTTCTGTACATCCATTCCCGTGACTCTTCTCCAGGTTCCACGCGGTCTTCCCTTTGATCTTTTACCCTGTGGGTTCCAATCTAACAGTACTAACACTTGCCTTGTTATGCAGCTGCTTGACTTCCTGAAAGTGTCGGCTTTGTCAGCTAGCCTTTATTGTTCCTACTGATGCAGAAGCTCCTCCGTCTCCCAAGATGGAAAAAATGTAAGGCGTGTTTGTTAGTGTTTCTATGACTTTTCTTTTTTACTGGGTCGGGTAGTTGGCCCTCCGCAAACTGGCACTTTTCAGGTGGCCAGACCTATGCACCTTTAGTCGCCCCTTACGACACGCAGTATCATGGAAGGTGTATTCTTTACTGCCCCAATATTGGGCCCCCCACCTTCGGGGTGGTGATCTGACGTAAGGGCCATATTTTTTTAAAGATCAGACGTAAGTAGTAAATATCTCATTCTCATCAGCATCATTCTATCACCCATATTGCACAGAACATAGAGAACGGATTCGAAGATAAACACCACACATTGATTGTATGATGACTGGATAGATCTGGAAAAGGTGTGGAAGGACGGGCTAAGACTAAAACTCCGCAAGAGCGGTGTAATTGGAAAATGTACAGGTAGATCACAGTTAATTCAGTACTTCAACAGCCGGAAAGCCCGACTACAAGGGAGGCATGCCAGTTAATCACAGGCCCTAAAGTTCCTCTAAAATGTCAATTCAGTTTGTGTTGTTCAATATTTTTTCCTTTTTGTATGCAAATCAAAACAAATTTAAATTACTCTGTAAAATTTCAACAATGAATGTTCTTTCGTTAAAAACAATGGAGAAATAAAATTCAATTCATAGTGGGCCTGTGACTAACTGTAGTTTGTCCTGTGACTAACTGAGCCTGTGACAAACTGGGCAGTACCCACTACAATATGGAGCCAACAGTAAAGAAAGGGACTCTCAGACTCAGAGAGGGGGTCCCTCAAGGTGGAGTCCTAAGCCCGACCCTATTTCTGATCTTCATCAAGTCACGGCTCGAGGACCTACCCCGCAAAATAAAGGGAGATGCAAATGACCTCGTCCTGAAGATGCTAAGACTAAGAGTTAAGAGGACCGTGTTTCAACGGCCAGTTACCGAGTCCAACAAACACTTGACACACTGGAGAAGTGGACCAAACAGTGGCTGATAAAGATAAGATACGTAATAATATCTTTATTGTCCAGATCCTGGCACATTGGTTTGGTGTTTCTCCACGTGGACACACTCACACACACAAACACACACACACACGCGCGCGCGCGCGCACGCACACTCATGCACACACACGTAGGCTTACAATTACATGCATACTATAAATGAGCAGCAATATAATCAACAATAATCTTAAGCTATATATCTATACACACTCAATGTTGTTCTGATGCATGCTCTAAGGTCGTAAGTATACTTATATACTATACAAGATGGTTAAGATGGAAGCATTTTGAAGGATGGTGGTAAAAATGACATTCTATATATCTTTCTTTGTTACAGATCAGAAACCGAGATCTTTTCCTTCTGGCTGATGTTTTTATTTGAGGAAACAAGGGATGTTTGTTGTCTAAAAAGATGGCATTATTTTTTTAGTGCAAGCTAAAACATGAGAGAGATGAAGCTCACTTGGAACGAGCTTGGAAGGATGACCTAGGACAGAGATAAATGAAAGGAGCTAGTTCGCCTATACCCTGCCAGGGGTGGAAGGCATTGATGATGATGTTGTTTGAACCCAAACTAGAAAACAGACGCTGACATTTTTAAAAGTGGAAAAGGAAAACACCGATGTACAACATGTATCAATTTTGAAGTATTTTATAAAGATACATACCGATCTACGAAACCTATAATTTTGTAAATTCTTAGCTCAAATTGGCTCAAAATAATAAAACTCCGGTTCTGTTAGTGTTAACATGACGAAAAGGTCGACGTCTCTATGTTGAAATTGAAGTCAGTCTTGCTTGGGGTTATTCAATGTATTGCTTATTTTTCGCCAGGGGTCCAGCCGATGGTTTTGGATTGTATGTGTTCTGCTTATTTTCTTTTCCTATGTTGCTTCTGCCTGTCTATTTTGTTTAATAATAATATAATATATAACATTTATATAGCGCATTTCCAAAAAAGTAGCTCAATGCGCTTTACATTGGAATACCCATTTTTCAAAAACCTTTCTTACTACTTCCTTTCTTCTCATGCAATATACATTAAAGCGCGCACACGCACGCACACACACACACACACACACACACACACACACACACACACACACACACACACACACACACACACACACACACGCACAGAGAGAGAGAGAGAGAATAGGAACAGAACAACTATAATGAAAAATAACGTTAAAAGCTTATGTTTGTTTGTTATTGGTTGTTGTTTTGTTTGTTTGTTGTTTTATTGGGGGGGGGGGCTGTTGGTTTTATTGTTTTGTTGTTGTTGTTTTTTTAGGGGGGTGTATGAAATTGTTGTCTTGTGCCCATGTGCATCTATTTGCTGAAACTCCACCCACCCACTCCCTCAATAATTATCTTTATCGTGGACCCAGTTTAATTTTAATACAATACATGTATACATTATTTATAGCGTTGGTGGAGTACACGCACATCAAGTGTAATCATGGCAAAATATTGGACGAGAAATTTTTCACGAGGAACAAATCTCTCTCTCTCTCTCTCTCTCTCTCTCTCTCTCTCTCTCTCTCTCTCTCTCCCCCCCTCTCTCTTATGTAATAACAAAGCAGATCATTTCTATAGCGCCCAGTCCTTAACAAACAATACAAGTATTCACAACTTCAAATTGGAAATAACCCGTTCGTATTTTACTATTTTGTTGAAAATTAGATGTCTACTCCAAAACAGTTTCTTTTTCTCTACCTGTAGGGGTTGAGTTAGTCAAACTGGTGCTGACTCATGCTTGAATCTGTCATAAGATTCGTATGAATAAGAATAATATGAATGCTGACTAGAGCTGGGGTCAAGAAAAAAAATGCAGTTCATGGGACGAGGACTGCAAGGAGTGCTTTTTTATGTAGCTCTTTAATTCTTTATCAGTTCAGGCCTACTGGTTTACGTGCACAAAGTCTTAGAATGTAGTACATGTATAGGCTTGTTCTTTTAGAAGGCCAGTGGATGGTTCATTATATGTTAAATTGTTCCTCTCTTACCCCAGGCAATGTGAATGCATATTGGAAATGCCAAAGTATTTTCACCTGTGTTACCAGCAAATTGAGGTCTGTAAGGGGTGACTTTTTTCCTAATCCACACTTTAGTTAGATTTTACAGCCAATTTCTTTTCAGTTTTCTTTTGTCTGTTTGGGCTTTTAAAGCAATTTTACCATAGTGATCAAATTCAAGAGTAAACGATATATTATTATAATGTATGTGGAAAGGATTGAGACTGTTTGTGGAAAAGGGAAGGGACTGTTATTGGATGGGATAGTCGATCTTTGTTGTTTGTGTGCGGTCTTCTTTTCTGGTATATTCTTTTTAACAAAGTGGGGGTTAAGTTTAAAAGAAAATGATTACTCTTAACGCACCATTTAGATTAAAAGGATTCCTCTGGGTTGACAGTATATCAAAGCAACATTTGGGGTTTTCGAAATTATTGAAGAAAAAAACCCAGTTAAAACTGGAAAAAGCAAAACGAGAGCGCAATATTACGATCACAATTGTCTCCAACAGAATCAGATCCAAGCACTCCTTCATAAAAAAAAATCTGAGTCAGAAATCTATTCAGGTACCCCCCCCCCCCCCCAATGACCTGATATTATTTTTTAAAACCCCCCCCCCCCCCCTCCTCTCTCTCTCTCTCTCTCTCTCTCTCTTTCTCTCTCTCTCTCTCTCTTCTCTCTCTCTCTCTCTTTGCCCCCCCCCCCCACTCTTTATCTCGCACCAAGATTAGCAATTAACCCATCATAAGCAACCGCAAAGGCCTATCTTTTCAAACGAAGCAAAGACACATCAGAATACTTTCATCCATTTAACTCTACCCATTTTTTCACGTGTCAGGTCTGAAGCAGACATACGTTCACGGTACCCTACTCCAATTCTGTTGTCTCTAAGCTCTGATCAGCTCGATTTTTCTCATTGCGTTATTTGCAGCAAAGTTATTCAAGCTATCTGTGTATGTTAATTATTCGAGATCTTCTCTGCTCTTCCTAGATCTTGAAAAAAATCCAATGATCCACTGTCCTCACACAGGCCTAGACCTACATGTGTATAGGCCATAGATCCACATAAACCACTACTCTCTATTCACGATATAGGCCTACAATTAAACCAGTATAATAGTACACATTTCTAATCACTTGCTTCGGCCACCTTCAGATCAACTCCTCTTTCAATCTCATGGTATTTGTGCTTCGAGGTGGCAGTTGCTCTAATATAATTCGCGGAAAAGAACCACAGTAATAGCTCTGCGTTGAGCTGTGTGTGTGTGTGTGTATGTGTGTGTGTGTGTGTGTGTGTGCGTGCGTGTGCGTCGTGCGTGCATGCGCGCGCGCGCGCCCGCGTTAATACATTTGTCTCTTCCTAAGAATATATAATGTGAATTATATTGTTAACATGTCCGCCGACAAGTAAAAAAATATACGTAATTATAATAAAGGCTGACGGATTAGAATTTTATACGGGGAGCCTTTTGCGGATGGGACAACTAGGACAAGGACCTTCCTTGAGATGGGATCAGCAGCTCCGTCCGATCGCACGCTGACTCGCCGACTCGCCGACTCAAAAAACAAACGCGTTTGTTTTCAGGCGACGAGTGGGGCGATCGCCCCCGACCCGACCCGATCCAATCCGTAATGGACTCTCCGTATTAGATCTAGATCTACATTATCATTGATTAAATTTGCTTTTTTTTGTTTTTGTGTTTTTTTGTGTATGTGTCTGTCCAGTAGGCATATTGTTCCGTTCAATCACATAGCCTAGATCTAGGTTGTGATTTTTTAAAGAAAATAATTTTGTTTCGTAACAATTTTGGGTTGAAAATTTCAAAATGGCGCGGGCTATCGCAAGCATTTTCAGTTTCTGTTCATTATGAAAATATGAGAACCGGTACAACTAAACGCAGAACAAACATAAATACATCAGTTAGCAGGGATCTTTGAACACCGTATTCACTTTCAATTTGAACTCCAATCTGATAAATATCGGAGTACCTCATGGCGAAACAGGTATGGTGGTAATAATTTGGGTAAATTTTTACTTTCACTCCCGCACACAGATGCACTGTTTCAGGGGTCAAACTGCTGTACTGTTTGCTGCAGATCACACATAAAGCCACTAAAACTGTCGCAAATCAATTATTTTCAAGACAATTTCAAATCTAACTGTAAAATATCAAATTATGGGTGTAAAAACAGGGGGGCATGCCCCCCTGTAACCCCCCAGATTTTCTTTTACCCCAGTGGGGCAGGCCCCCCTGGAACCCCCCGATTGGTCCAAAGCATGTCTATCTCGGTTAAAAACAATAAAATATTTCATAAACCATTAATTTGCGACGGAAATGAAGTTGATATTCGTGTTCAGCGCATCAATATTTAGTAGAAAATAGACAACTGGTAGCTGAGTGTGAGACGGGAGGGAAAGTAAAAAAATACCAAGAATACCATAATTTGAACAATTAATTAGCAACAACACAGTACAAACAAGTAAAGTACAGCGAAAGTGGCTATTCTCACCCGCCCGGAAGTTCTCGCAAGATCAACTCCTCCCCTATTCTCTCTCTCTCTGTCTCTTTCTGAATACTGTCTATCGGTGTGGACGATCAAATTGACCAAAACAAAGTTAAAAAATGATGTTAAAACACAAAAGTAAATTAATTTGATTGTCTACAAAGATGCTACGGCTATTTAACTTTTCGAATCGAGCCGAACTACGCGGGTCTCCATTTTGTTTTGCCCGGAAATTCTCACGCTACTCCTCTCTCTCTTTCTCTCTCTCTCTCTCCACTGCCCACAGACAAAATTGTACGCTTTAGTAGGCCACCTCTATTCTCACCCGGAGTGAGAATAGTGCAGGCGAGTCTTGTGGCTATTCTCACCCGGTGCGCGTTCACCAAATTTTGCGTTCACCCTAAACCACAGAATTCTACACTGTGATAACAGAAAAATTGTAGAATTCTGTGCCGTGAACAAACGTTCCATTACAACTAGCCTACTAAAAGCGTACAATTTTGTCTGTGGGCAGTGGAGAGAGAGAGAGAGGAGTAGCGCGAGAATTTCCGGGCAAAACAAAATGGCGACCCGTGTAGTTCGGCTCGATTCGAAAAGTTAAATAGCCGTAGCATCTTTGTAGACAACCAAATTTATTTACTTTTGTGTTTTAACATCATTTTTAAACTTTGTTTTGGTCAATTTGATCGTCCACACCGATAGACAGTATTCAGAAAGAGACAGAGAGAGAGAGAAGAGGGGAGGAGTTGATCTTGCGAGAACTTCCGGGCGGGTAGCCACTTTCCTTTTAGTAGGCTACAGTTGTAATCAGAGCTGTTAAAGTACTTTTAAAAAAGTACTTAAGTACAAATTTAAAAGTACAACCTAAAAAATGTACTTAAGTACAGTAAAAGTACTTTCCTATAAAATGTACTTGAGTACAAGTACTTTTTAAAAAAGTAGTTATGAGTACATTTTGAGTACTTTCTGCAAATATGCTAAAACACTTCAGCGCTTGGCTTATGCAAAACATCATATTTTATAACTTATCCAGTATATTTGACAAATTAGGCTATTTATTACTAAAAATGTAAACAGTATACAAAGCATTTGAATATACAATGTACGCCCTGAACGGTGGAAATGGTCCGTGAAGTTTAACAAAAAACAACCCAAATGAACAGACGCAACTAGTAGGTAAGTGCTATTATGAATAGAACTTGTTTGAGCAAGACAATGTGATCAAATGTAAGTCAGTTCTAGAGGTCGGAAAGTTCTACAGAAAGAGTATCCAAATTGAAAAAATGTAGATACAAAGTTGCTCTTAAGAAAACATAAATTGATGAAAATGGCCCGCATAGAAATGGAAAAGTGCATTGAATTCTTCATTAACAAATCCTCAAGGAATCAATGTAGCCTTAAGCAAAAACCACCCAAAAAAAGTTAAAAAGAAATTTAGGCAGCCTAAAAGTTGTTAGATACACATTGAGAACACAGTTTCAGTTTCAATTGATTATAGTGTTCTGACAGATTTTGGTCACACTGTGTAGTCCACGGCGTCAACAGCAAACCAAAATACAATAGTTTCTTAGAGTCTAGTAAGTGTAGTGTAACCAAAGATTCTCTACTGCAGTAGTCTCCGCCTAAGATCCCAGTGCTCGGAAGTAAGGAAAATATGGGATCTTAGCCAACGAAGCCAAGGAAGAATTTACAGTGACCCATGAACTGACGTGACCCCTGGGTGGATTTATGACATGGCAAGCAAAGAGTGGTCAACCTTGATTACCAATCACAGTGGCATGAGGCATGCCATAAATACACACTCATTCGCCTATTGTGAGTCTTGAGATCTTTATCTACGTTTATCCAGTTGCCCCTCCCCTTTACCTGTCCAACAATTTTAGCTTTCCATCTCTGATTGAGTCTCCCCCCCC
>NW_004797450.1:1162314-1223897 GCF_000002075.1 Aplysia californica
CCCAGGGAGTGATGTAAGTTTAGGTGGTGAGGTCAGATGCGAGTGCGATGTTTGGGGAAAAGAAACGCATCGGTCAGTTCACACCTCGGTGTGATCCCGTCTGGAGCAAACACTGTACCGTTTCAAGGAGTTTTACAACGCTTGTGATCACATTCACGATAGTGGCTGATCTTTGAGGCGACGGGCCATTCTTTGATTTCAACTTTAAACTCTTGGCGGTTGATCGGTTTTTGTTCCGTAAATAATGATCAGAAATGCCTGCACTTACCCTTTCATTAAGCTACCAAAGTACTCAAAATGTACTTAAAAAGTACTCAAAAGTACTTTTATAAAAAGTATCGGTGTACAGTAAAAGTACTGGTTTAAAAAATGTACCGGAGTACAGTAAAAGTACCGAAAATTGTAACATAAGTACAAGTGCCGGAGTACTTGTACTCCGTTACTACCAGCTCTGGTTGTAATGGAACATTTGTTCACGGCACAGAATTCTACAATTTTTCTGTTATACACAGTGTAGAATTCTGTGGTTTAGGGTGAACGCAAAATTTGGTGAACGCGCACTGGGTGAGAATAGCCACAAGACTCGCCTGCACTATTCTCACTCCGGGTGAGAATAGAGGTGGCCAAGTACAGCAGTGAGCACAGCAACTGACAGAATTGAACGGTTGCCAGCAGACTTCTATAATTCTGTCTTCAAAATTAAATTTTAGTATATAGAGTAGGTTCAGGTCTACCGGCCGCTTAAGCCTCTAAAGGTAAGATTGTACTTTACCGGACAACCGGTCAGAACTACTTTCGCTATGGCGCCCTTGGTGCGGTCCGCTCTCACTCACCTACTCAGTTTTCCACGACCTCACCCTTCGACAGCCCACAATCAACTGACGTCTCTTACGGGGTTTCTCAGTCATCACGACCATGCTACCATGCCCTTTGACCCACGACCCTGACACCTTGAGGCTAATTGGTCAATCTAATCACGTGGTCCACTATTTATTATTAGTGACTAGATCTATTCTTATTTGCTTGCGACTCTTCTAGGCTAGGCCTAATCCTGGTCCGGCAAAGTACTATGGAGGGCGAGAGATGCGCACGAGAGCTCATTTGCATAATTCTCTCTCTCTCTCTCTTCTGGCGCTGTGGCTTCATAAACGGTTAACGATGCCGACAGCACGCAGGAACTCAACACTTGTCCGGGGGTCCTTAAAAAGTGCTGAAAGTGGGTTACTGAAATGTCCCAGCAGACAGGTTCTGGCAAGATAGCTGGCGGGACATCTCAGGAACAATGGTCCATAGTTTCGTCCTCCTCCTTGCTGGCTCGACAGGACGGATCTGGGTTGTCTGCTGGCGCAATTTTGTGGAGATATGATCTCAGCTTGGGCGATTTTCCACCAGTTCTCATTTGGGAGAGAAGCCGGCTATATGTAAACACGACTGTCCGCTCATGTTATTGTTTCGCACTTGTGTGTTTTCTTTTTTATAGTTTCCAGGGGGGCAAGCACCCCTTAACCCCCCCTCCCCACTGTTGGTATGATACACGGTGGTCCACCAAAGTTAAATCCCCTGCCCGCCCTCAACCACCACCTCTCGCTCACCTGGCCTCGCCAGTCGCCGCTGGCTTGCGTTGTGCGCGCGCGAAGTCGCCCGCGGAACTACCTTTTGTCAGTCCGCACGTAGAGAACTCTATGAGTGTGTAGTTAGGCAAGGGATGCATATTATTGCCAAACCAATAGAGCCATATCTCCAAAACCCTACGTCTCCTTGCTCTGATACTCCAGGAATATGAGCACTAAATGTCAATCAGTGACTGACAGAAAAGGGAGTCAAATTTGTTAGAAAAATTTTTTGGCACCACTGAGTCTCAAGAGTCTCACATTTTGGAAGTTATATATATATCCATATATATGATTGTTGATAGTGTCACATCACAAGAAAGTTAGCTTAGTATTGCCATTTTGAATTCAAAAGATTTTTGTCAGAATCCTATATTTAGGTACAAAAGCAGATCTGATAATAGTGATAAGCAAATGATACTGGAAAATGTTGCACTGCCTCATATGTCACTTCTTTTGTTATGCTCAGGTACAGCCATCACTGGAGTCGTTCCTGCAAGCGGGTGACACTCCACAACCTCGACCAGACGAAGTGGCCAAGACTTTCAAGCGACGCAGTGTTAACATTGACCTGCAGAAATGTAAGTGCACATACTTAAGGAAGAATGGCAACATGTCGTCTGATAGCCAAGGGCAATTGTAGGCTCCAGTATGTCTTAAGGCACACTAGGTAGCAATGCCATGGTTCCCGTTTGCGGGTAAATTTTTGGACCAGGTTGGAACGTAAAGTGACTAACTTTCTCAACCTCGGTCTGCTCTGTTTCTCGACCAATGTGAATGAAACTTGGCAACCAATCAGAAAAGAGGGCAAACTAATGATATGTGGACTTTGAAGTTCGTACACATAAATTAACCTATATTTGTGGTTTCGGGAACATATGCACACTAAATTAAAAGTGGGCGAGTCCACGATCTGTGAATGTGGACTCGACCAAGAGGATGCCAACCATATCCTTCAGCACTGCCCACGCTACACCACCCTTCGTACACAGACGTGGCAGAATGTGACTCCCTTTGAGAGAAAGCTCTATGGCAGTCTCTCAGATTTGAAACGCACTGCACAATTTGTGTGCGACATCGGACTGACTGTGTCTAGCTGTGGCATCGAGAACGAGGAAGAAGAAGAAGGTGTTGGGGACACTTTTGTATCGTATGTACCGAAAACAATACAAGGAGCTTGAATTTCAATGTTGAGTAGGTAGATCTGTCTTTCCTCTATAGTGTCCTCAAATTTGAATGTTCTGTGTCTAATAGTTATTGACCCGATCATAAATGCACAACTACCCCCCTATCCAAAGCGGCTTGGCACGGAGTCCGGCCATTTTCCCCACACTCCCTCGACAAATGTATGTGACCTACAAATCCCTGCATGACTATTCCTAGCCCGTTCATTTGTCGTTTGAAATAGGGCAATGGCAGGCGCGCGCATCCGTTTTATTCTCTGTGTTCCCCTTTAACATCACAATATGAGCATTCCAAGACGTGCTTATCTCGCCTCGAAGTGTTTGCGTCTAAACGGGAAAAAAGAATTTTTAATTGTACGGCATACTAGATTGAATTAACTTATATTTTAAGGTTGGCATGGTTTAAAGTCATCAAAGAAAGCTTTGCCATTATTTAGTCAGGCTGCCAACATATTTTCTTAAAGATCCCGTGTTGTGATATGATGCTATAAATAAAATGCTCTCTTCCCGATACCCCTTTTTCGCAAAGTCGTAATATGTACACCAACATTTTAATTATAACAAATTAATTACGAAATGGTTAGTAAATCTGACTGCAGAAATGATTTTTCCACCCCAAAACACATCGGGTAGCCAAGTTTCTTTTTAACATTCCAATTCATTACTGAGATACCGTTTTTTTTCTTACAGAATCTGCTACTGCGTGGTCCACTTTGAGGAGTATTTTCCTATATGTGGGTCATACATATTTTGCAGACCTTTACAACCCCATAACTTTTACATTTATGAACAGATTCTTAAAATTCAAGAAGCATATAATTCTTAAAATTAAAAATTCTTTCTTTCTTTGGTACCAAATAAAAAAGGGCTAAAGCGAAAAATAGATTTTCATTGGCATTGCCACACTATGTACAGCCCAAGTGAAAATTGTTGTTTGTGCTCTCAAGAAATAGAAAAATATCATTGATGAATGATTTCATTGACATATTTCTGAATTCTTGAGATGAAATGGGTTCCACAAACCACAATAAAAAACAGTCCTGTTAGCATGCAGTGATTGCAATTGGCTTTACAAAATTTTGGGCAAGTGCTCCCACTGCCGGAGCGCATAATTCTAGCTCAATACCTACAATTATGAAGTGAGTGTCTGGGTTTTAGAACAATCACCCACAGGACAGAAACCCCTTTCAAGTATACTGGCCTAATGAAATTTTGGGCAGACTCTCCTGCTGCACGAATGTATAATTTTAACATGCATTCATGAAACAAGTGTCTGGGTTTGAGAATATTCAAACAGGGCAGAAACCACTAGGTGGGGTGGTCACTGAAGCACTGTCACAAGCTGGCATGTTGATCAGAGCTGCAGTCTGCACTGTAGCTATACTACAGTGGTGGCAGGAGTCCTTGCTGTCCTGTGCCTGCCTTTCCTTTTAGCAGTCGAACGATTTCTTATAGCACGCTGCTTCAAAAGCAGATATTCCGTCCTCAAACCTCAATGTCGAGGAAAGGGAAATTAGTATCACAGTTCTTAAAATGTAAGCGGTAATTGCAACCCTTTAAATCTTTCAAAAACTTTGATTACTAAACCTGAAACAGGAATGAATGGAAATAATCACACCTCAAAGGCACAACAGTAATTTTATTGCTTCCTTTACTGGAAAGGGCAAAGGAACTAGTTAACACCCTTAGTTTTGTCTGCTGCTTGTTTTTTTGTATTGATTGATATTCCTCTATACAGTTAAGTTCATTGTTAATATCCTTTTAACCTTCTGTTGTTCCCAGCTATCCAGCTCCTCGATGATGCAGTTTCTCCGTCAGTGAACCGACCTGTGAGGACACCAAGAAGTGGCTACCGTCATGTAAATTGTAAGTTCAGTTAGGAAGTCATTTGGTCAAAATTTATTGTTTCGTTGTTGAGTACCCCTAAAGAGTTTCTCTTCTGTGACTAGTGAATGATTTCGTCATACTAGAATCTGGCTGGCGGGTACTCTGATGTGGTTTGCTGCACTTATATGACCTTATTGTGTTGCAAGTGCTTTAAAACTCTTACTAAAACTAAAGAATCTGGCTGGCACTGCCTTATGTTTGAGTCTTTAAAAGAAAATTTTGAATGGAACATAGAGTTTTAGCTAGCTTGAGCTGGATTTAAGAAAAATATGCAGTTTAGATGACGAGGAGCAAGCAGTGCCTTAAATAGCTGTAATTTTTTTTCCAATTTTCTGATTACGGTAAGTATCTAAATAAAAGATAAAAAGTCTTAGAATATAGTAAAGGCTTGTTCTTTCAGAAGGCGAGTGGATGGTTCATGCTAATTTCACTTACAATATGCCTTTCTGATCTCAGGCAACGTGAATATAATATAGGAAATGCCAAAGTATTTTCACCTTGTGACCTTAAAACTATTAAGGGTCTATAAAGAATAACTTTTCCTAATCCGCCCTTTTGTAAAGATTTTTACTGAGGACTTGTTTTCAATTTTCCTTTGGTTCTGTTGGGCTTTTAAAGCAACTTTATGATGATTGTTTTAGTAAGAGTTTTACGGCACTTGCAACAAAATGAAGTCAAATAAGTACTGCAGATTAGAGGTGTTACAAGAGAGTAACAAACACAAAAAAGAATGAATAGAGATAAGGACAATAATAGATGTTTAATAGGAAAGAAGGAGCGGACCACTGCAGAATTCCCGCCAACCACCCAATATGATGATCAAACTCAAGGTAAGTGATATGTACAAAAAGAATAAGAGGTTGGGCAAATTGGTTTAGAGGTGAATGTGACTGTTTGTGGGAAATAGGGAGGGGCTGTTATTGGATGGGATGGTCAATCTTGGTTGTTTGTATGCTGTCCAGGTACTGTTGTCTGTGAAAGAAGTGGCTGCATAACAGATCAGATTGTAATGTGGGTAAGAGGCGATGAAAAGGCTGTCAGACGTGTTCCTTTGTTGCCATTGGAAAAACTCAAAGTTAGAATAATATATATATATTTTTTTTGTATTCAAAATTACCAACTTCTAATTTCTTTCTCTTTTTTGCTCAGATACCCCCAATAGACTGGATTCCAGATTCAATACCAGTGTGAAGGACGTGTTTGTCTTCACTCCTGCAAAGACAAAGGTCAGTACACTGCCACAGAAAATCGACTGCTTGGTGTGAGACTGTAGACTGTTAAGCGTCGCTTTTAAATGTGGTGTATGCAGTGCTTCCACTCTTCCGTATTTTTACGGAAATCCGTTCTTTCTGCCAGTTCCGTACTTGTTCCTCCATCATGATCTACTCCCTCCGTGAAATTGTGCGATAACGTAGGACTGCCGAAATTACGTAGCAAAAGATCCATACTCGCCTTCGTATCGTCTTGTATTAATTTATAGTTACGGATATTTACGGTAATTCTCTCGGCCTTAAGTCAATGTTATAGAAACCTGTCAGATTGCGTTTTTCCTGCAATCGGCCATTATTTCGCTGTGCTCCATGCATTTATTGCGGTTTGGTCGGCAGTACATTTTTACCTGCGGATTGATCAAAATCTGTAGAACTTTTTGTGCCAATTTCCTCCTTTCTATCATTAACTCTTTTCTTCTGTATTTCTTCGGATTGTTGCCGCAGCTGGAAAATCTGCATGTTGATCAAGTAAATTGACTTGTGATCTTAGACAGAAAATTACTGTCAGAAAGGAACTTTTTTCCCAAATTTGTCTAGAAATTTAGATCTAGAAAAATTGTCAATCCGAAGATCCAACGGCACGGGTACGCGATAAGGGCCGCAATGAAAGAAATTTATGCTAAAACTACTAAAATCAAGAATAATTCGAAGTGGTGATCCGAGGTTGTGACATGCGACATTTAGACGTGAAAATTGAGGAAAATTAGGGTATACGCCGGGCAACTCTATTGTGAAGGTGCATATCTATTCATAATTCCCAGGTTTGCCTTCTATCAATGTTGCGATGGCAAATTAATTGAATTATTATAGTAGCAATGGAAGGGGAACCTGCTTTTAAACATTGCCAGCAATGGAAAGATAAAAAAAATATGTAGGTGAAAAAATCAAACAAGACAAAATGTTAGCGAAAAAATAAATGTTATAGGTTGTAGGCAATCTCTTCAAAGAGGCTCCCAAATGCCATTTTCAACCCTCTAAAAGAACTTAATTTCTATTTCTTCGAGGGCTTCGCCCCCTGAACCCCCACCGAGACTCTGTCCCGGGACCCTGCAAATTGTAGACTTTAAATTCCATTTGTTTAGTAAACAAAGACTTTTTACACTATGAACTCCATTCATAATGGTAATATAAATGACAAGCATTGTAACAATGACACAGAGCACAGAACATGTCATCATTGTTATGTACAAGAAAGGATACACTTTGGATATTATCATTGACAACACATCACAGCAGTGAAAGGCTGTACAAATACAGTTATCAAAGCCTCAGTGCCAGAAAAACACATGTGCAAAACAATTTTAAGCTAATATGAGAGGCAAAAGCACAAAATCAGTTGGGCTGACAGTGATGACAAACATGACTTGAACATAACAATGATAACACAATGATTCACAATGTACTGGAAAAGACAAAGTCATACTTCCAGACCCCCGGCAGAATTTTCCTAACTTTTCAGCTTCAGCTGGTGGAAGCACTGTGTATGGCGTAGTCTTATACTGATCAGTTGCACTTTATTTCTTTTCCAAAAGCTTCTGAGATAAGTTTATATCTCAGGGTTGCTTCTTTATAGTTAAAGATAGCCCAGTGTGGTATGTGGTTTGACAGCTCTTTCAACTCTTGATTATGGCAGATACAGGGAGCCCCTTATTTCATGTTCAGAGACTATTGTAATACGACCTTGCCCAGTGAGAAGAAAGCAACTTCAAAGGACTAAAACTTGGAAGCAAATTTCAGAATTTTGATTAGATTTAGATCTAGAGCTCTCTGCGAATAGTGCAAAGTGTGTGTTGGTGCAGGCTGTGTGTGGAATCTGGATCCTTCATACCTCGTAAGCCGTGTTATTAAACTAAAGTGTACGCGTTTCATTGGGTGGATGATAGTAAATTGTAACAATATTGTAGCTTTCTCTTCAAGACTGGCAGATTTTCAGTGTCCCTGCTACTTGCCCTCCCGTAGTTCGTACAACTCTCACGTTGCATGGGCAGAGATGCCAACCTGTATGATTTTACGTATTTTTGTACGATTTTTTGCCGAAAATACACGAATACTTTTCAAGAAAAAATACGCATCCTGGAATGGGAAAAATACGAGATCCAGTTTGGGCGAGTAAACCAAATTCAAGTCCCATCTTTTGTCAAAATAGTTTCAGTATCGCGGAACTGGAATATTTGAAAATCAAGTCCAATAAGGTCAGTAAGTTCATTTTTGCCGGTCGCGATTGTGATATTATATTCGTTTAGCTTTACCTCCTCAGAGGGTACGTTTCACTTTCACGCGAACAGGCGGCTATGGCGGCAGATGGAAGTGTATGTGACACCGAGGCTTGATCCGGAAAATCAAGATCTACTTTCGCTTTCGTTACCTCTGAGAAGTTTGCCAGCGGTAGACTGATAACGCAACTTATTTGTGACATGCAGGTTGTGCAGTGTAAACGCTGTGTTGCGGTGCAAATAAAATTTCTCGAACTCGTCTCTGTGCTGTCACTTGTAGGAAAAAAAGAAAAGAAAATACAAGCGTCGTCCGATTTTTAGATTGTCGGGCTCTCCTTCGTGACCGGTCAATGAACCTGCGCGCATTCGCATCACAAATAAATGCGGCATCGTGTGAGCAAAGACCGTGTTTGGTGGGAGTAACGGCATTGCCAGGTATAGGACTACGGGATGGGATTATTGATTTTAAAAAAATTGCACTCGGGGGGGGGGAGGAGGTGTGAAGGCAACACCAGAGGACAAAAACTTGGAGGCAAATTTCAGAATTTTGATTAGAGCTCTCTGCAAAGCGCGCGTTGGTGCAGGCCATGTGCGGAATTGGGACCCTTCATACTTTGCAAGTCTGTGTAATTGAAATAAAATGTTCACGTGTCAATGGATGGGTGATAGTAAATTATACCTACAGTGTATGTTCTAGCTTTCTGTTTAAGACGGGCAGATTTTCAGTGTCACTGCATCTTGCCCTCCCACAGTTGTTACAACTCTCACAGTGCATGGGTCTACTTGAGCCATTCAAGTTATTGCTGTTCTCTGAGTTTGAGCAATAATTTTTGTCTGTCAGTTCATAATATGAATCATGACACCCAGACTGGTTCTTGATAGTCGAAATTCCTGTTTTAGGCCCTTCCGAACGCTCAAAACAGGATTAATTTTTTATAATAATAATGAGAGGAAAATATTATAACAGACTGAAATACTTAAGTCAAACAAGACCCCAGTACGACACTGAACACTGACATTTTGTTGACTGGATACATGTTTATTGTATGCTTGTGTGCTTCCTTTTTCGAGCTGGTGAGCTAGTAAATTTTTTTAAGGAAATGTTACTGGACACCCTGAACATTTTACTAGTTGGTCGGTCGGTCGTGGAGAATACACATTTTCCCCTGAAAATACACATTTTCATATTTCCCAATACTCATTTCGGTTTTCTGTGGTTGGCATCTCTGCATGGGTCTACTGGAGCCATTCAAGTTATTGCTCCACTTTGAGTTTGAGCAATAATTTTTATCTTTCACGTTCATAATATGAGTCATGACATCCAGACTGGTTCTCAACAGACAGGATATATTTTACATGTGTGTGTGTTTTTATGTACCACCCCCCTGGAAAATGGATGACCACCTGGAAAATTGAGAAGCCACTTTGACCGTCACCCTGTGTGCACACAATAGGTCTAAATCTCCCCCCCCCCCGCACACACACACACACACACCCACACACACACAACCAGGACAGTGCTACTGACTGAAGCATCTTTAGACCATTCCCAAAGGAGGGATATTAAAATGTTCTTATGTACAGTAGAAATGTAAATATGGGCTGATTTATCAATGTCATGCTCATACTGTGCCGGAACAACATAGGGGGAACTGCTGCTTTTTCTTTCCTCTTCTTACTATCGTCATTTTCCTCTACTTCTTTTGTTTGTTTGTCACTCTTATGAACTACTATTTCCGGGGTGCCTTGTGTTGTTGAGGCTAGAGAAGAAAAGTGGGCAGAGTCAGCTTGATTCCCCGTTTGGACTTCTCTGTTGACATCCACCCCTTGTTGCTCATATGACCTTATGCAGTTGCGAGCGCCGTAAAAACCTTACTAAAATGAAAACTAAATCTAGTGGTGAGCAAGCTTGCGATCTTCTGTTAATCCTCCCATTTGTCGACTGGACTTTGTTGTGTTATTTTCGTTTCATATGTTATGCAATAATAATATATGTTATTGATTGCTTAAATGAACTCCCTTTTTCGAGCTGGTGTGCGGCTTGATTTGCAGGGTAGTAAAAAAATTTTCCAGGTAGTAAATTTTTTCAGGAAATATTGCTGAACACTCTGAGTCTCTGTGGATTTGAATCAAGAATACCTGTAATTCATTCCAATATTTGCAGAATCTACTCTGCGCCCTTAGAGAGAGATATCTGGACAAGATTGATACTATGCCTTTCCCGATTAAAAAAAGTGCATGATTATAATTCTGAAGTGACTGATATTGATGATGGGTTCAAATAAGTTACATCCATATGGATTTATTTTTGTATTCCGCCCTTTTTATATATCTTTAAAAACTTTCCAGCAGGATGGTATAGATCAGGGGAAAAGACAGGTGAAATTCTATGTAATTATGTGGAGTATTATTCTGAAGACCAGATGAAAAATGATTGTCTTGTTTACAAATTTTGGTCTTTTGACAACAATTTAAATGTTCAGTCTTGGTAGTGAGTTTGACCAATTTTCTCTTTCACAGGAAGGGGATGAGTTAAGGACTCAAAATATTTCACCTGTGCTACCCATACTGACAACAACACAGAACATGGAATTCACTACAGGGGTAATTATTGTGATGTTTAATTAACGTATGTAAGGTTTGCATTTCTGTATCTTAAATCTTAGTTAAGTGGTTATTTGTTCATGAGTAGTGAATGCTTGTGCAGGTTGTATTTAAAAGCAAATATCACAGAAAATGGAGAGGAAGATGAGGAAGCTCATATTTTCCAGTTAGAGCTGCTGAACTTGTTCCTTGGGGTGTACTGAAAAGATTTTTAGGATACTTCAATAGAACTGAAGGAGGAAAAATGATGGGCAAAAAGTTGGCATACATGCTGCCTAACAGGTTCAGTTATTTTCTGGTGACTGTATGGCACAGTTCTCCTCAGATGAATTTCATACCTGCCAACCCTACAGAAAAAATCGGTAGATCACCGACTTTTGGGTCAAACTACCGATCCACCGATTTTGAGATGAAGCCACCGACTTCAGGATTCAGCAGGGTGACTGCCAGGCCCCGGGAATTACCCGGGAATTTGAGAAAGTTATCAAATACTTGAAAACTAAATCTGATAACGCCCGTAAGTTCATTTTTGCCGGTCGCGATTGTGATTCATTCGGCTCCCTCAAGAGTATGTTTCTTCACGCAGACAGGCGGCTATGGTGGCAAGCGGGTGTGATACCGACGTTTGATCGGGATAATCAAGATATACTTTCACTTTCGTTACCACCGAGAAATTTGCTGGTAGTAGTTTGATAACGCAACATTAATTGTAACAACATGAAGGCTGTGCATGGCAAACGCTGTGTTGCCCTGAAAATAAATCAATATTTGTCCTGTGCCGTCACTTGTGGGGAAAAAAAAAGAAAAGAAAAGAAAGTTATAGTTATACAAGCGTCTTGTCGGGTTCGCCATTGTGACCGGTCAATGAACTTGCGCGTACTATCACATTGTGAGCACGGGCACTTGTAAGGGTCACCAAAGTTCATTCAAAGTCTGAGCGCTGCGTAGTATAGGACTCCGGAATGGGGGAGATTCAAAGAGTTCAAAAGAAACTTTCGGGAGGGGGGGGGGGGGGGGGGGGGTTGAAGGCAACACCAGGGGACAAAAACTGAACTTGGAAGCAAATTTTAGTATTCTAAATTTTTTATTACCACTAGATCTAGAAAACTCTCTGCAAAACGCGTGTTGGTGCAGGCCTTATGTGGACTCGGGATCCGTCATACTCTTTCCTTGTAAACTCTGCAAAGACAAAAGGCTAAAGCTAGGCCTAAGTCATCCAAGGCCCACCTTTTCTTCATCTTTGCTTCTTTTTTTTTGGGGGGGGGGGGGGGGGTTGGTTTCATTCGTGTGTGTGCGTGCAGGTATGAATAGGACAGGAACTGCACCAACTACTAATAGGGTAAATGGCTCTGGTAGTTTTCATATTTTGTCTTTTTTTTTTTTTGGGTTGTAATTTTCTACATTTGTTTGAAGTCGCAAACACAATCATGCATATTTGATGTGGGTCAAAATAAAATATTGATAAGGGTCCCAAATTAAGTATGCGACAAGAGGTAATATAGCCTACTACAGATTTTTAAAGTCAACTACAGATTTTTGGACCAAAATTTGCGTCCAACTACAGATTTTGGCCCAGGCAATGTTGGCAGGTATGGAATTTTTAGACTGATCATCAACACTTTACCACTGATAGCTCTGACTGTTCCTTTAAAGAAAAAAGATTTGCTTGGAAATATAGGGAACTGTGATGGCTAGGTCTCTGCTATAACTGAGAACTGAATGTCCTTATTTGACAGAGTGAAATGTCTTTAACAGACATTTATATTGGACTTGCTAAAATGTCCCCCTGCCCACCCAAGAAGCATAATTGTCAAATTCCAAACAAATACTTATACATGATGTAGAGGAAAAAGGGGACCATGGCGAAATGCTGAAGGGAGACATGAGTATTTTCTCATGGAATGTTTTACTAGAGACATATAAATTTTCTCTGGGTATTGATTTATGTGTGTGTGTTGTGTGATGTTTTAGGTGGAAGAAAGGGGGGGGGGGGGGTCTCTGTGGGAAAATGCCATATATCGGTTTAAATATTTTTTTAGGCTTTATTTGTGTTTAGAAAGAGTCATATTTATATGCCATTCTGTTATGTTAAATCATATTCCCTTCTTTAGTATTTTTCAGTTCTCCTCATTGATATTTTCTTTGTCCTAGGTATTCAGTGACATGATCAAAAAGTTTGAAATGTTTTTATAGTTGTACAATTTTATTTTGCTTATTCAGATTGACATGACAGAAGATTTGACACAAAGCAACCTGACGTTTTTGGCCGATGGAGACCCAGGACTGAAAGGTAAAATTGAGGCTAAAGAGAATTTGAAAATATGATCTCAATTTTAATATAATTAAATTTATATGATGTGTGTCAGCAACTCATTCCTTATCATGCAGTTCTTGTTGCATGGTAAAAGCGGACAGCGTTCCCTATACACAGCACAGTGATTGAAGTGTACTTTGCTCTTGTGTGAAAAGAAATATGCTTATTCCAGACTCATATCAACTTCCAAATTTGTGAGAACCATTGGCATGTATCTTATCTTGATGTTAATTGACAATATTCTCTTAGTGTAGGAGTGTCAAGATAAATCGTACCATGGGCCAAACTCAAATTACTCTTAAGCCTTTGAGCCGAACAGGATAATAATAATAATAATAATAATATATAACATTTATAGAGCGCATTTCCAAAAAAAGTAGCTCAATGCGCTTTACATTGGAATACCCATTTTTCAAAAACCTTTCTTACTACTTCCTTTCTTCTCAAGCAATATACATTAATGCACACACACACATACACACACACACACACACACACACACACACACACACACACACACACACACAGACTATTTTCATCCAGACATAGGAAAAGAACAAATGTAATGAAAGATAACGTTAAAAGCTTATGAAGGATAGGCCTGTAGGAACAGAAAATGTTTAAGATGTCTTTTGAAGCTATCAAGTGTTCTTATTTGTCTTAGTTTCATGGGTAATCTGTTCCACATAAATGGACCAAGATATGAGAAAGATCTCTCTCCATATGATTTGTATGATTTTACAGGTGTCACAAGTAGGGTGTTATCGTTCGATGATCTTAGGTTTCTCCCTGGTTTATATATACTGATAAGTTCTTGTAGATAAAAAGGAGCAGTTTTATTTACACATTTGAAACACATGACGCAGATTTTAAATATTATTCGTTCTTTTACAGGGAGCCAATGCAGTTCTTTTAATAATGGAGTGACATGGTCTCGTTTTTTAGATCTTGTTATCAGTCTAGCGGCATTGTTTTGAATTACTTGTAAACGATTCAAATATTTGTTGTTCAGACCTGCCAGGAGTGAGTTACAATAGTCTAATCTAGATAGGATAAGAGATGTTACCAGTGTTTTTGTGGTCTCTTCGCTTAAGTACTTTCGAACTAGGCCTATCCTTCTCAGCTGAAAATAAAGGGATTTGGACAGAGATCCTACAAACGAGCCCATTGATAAGTGGTGGTCAATATATACACCGAGATTCCTGACAACTTCTTTACTAGATGTCATATGCCCATATAAATCAAAGTTGACACTTTCCAGATCTTTATTTAATCGTGGATTTTTTATAAGAATGATGTCTGTCTTTTCTTCGTTTAGTTTCAATTTGTTTACTGTCATCCACTTTTTGATTTCATAAAAACATTGTTTAGTGATGGAAATCATGTTTGGTAGATCTTGAATGGTGCCATTAACATACATTTGGGAATCATCGGCATAAAAATGATAATTCAATCCATGATTTTGTAAAATGCTTGCTAAGGGCTGTGTATATAGTGTAAAGAGCACTGGTCCAAGAACGGACCCCTGTGGAACTCCATAATCGAGCCTGACCTGCTTTGAAAAGCTATTTTTAATTTGCACTGACTGAACTCTTTCTAGTAAATATGACTTAAACCATGAAAGCACAGTACCCGATAAGCCAAATGAGCGCTCAAGTCTTGTGAGTAGAATAGCATGGTCAATTGTGTCAAAAGCTGCGGACAGATCCAAAAGAGTTAAAAGACAGATGTTTTTGCTATCAATGGAATCCAATAAATCAGACGTTACTTTTAAAAGCGCAGTTTCGGTACTATGATGAGTTTTATAGGCAGATTGGTAAATTTCCTCAAGACCATTTTTTCTCATGTGAGACAAAACTTGACTTAAAACAATCTTCTCTAGAATTTTTGAGACAAATTGCAAATTCGAAACTGGTCGATAGTTTTTAAATTCATTTTTATCAAGCCCGGGTTTTTTCAATAAAGGTTTTACAATAGCTTGTTTGAAAGTATTAGGTACTGTGCCAGTGGCAAGTGACATATTCACTATCTGAGTAATGTGAGGTAGGACAATATCAATACAGGTTTTGAATACATGAGCAGGCATTGGGTCAAGGTCGCATGTTTTTATGGTTGACCCATTAATACAATTTAAAATATCACTATTTGTAACTGGACTAAAAGAATCTAATATTTGTCCAGTAAATTCTGAAAATTCCAAATTTCCATTTGGCTCTAGGTCGAGAGAAGAGCGTATGGTATTAATTTTGTCATTGAAAAAAGTCACAAATAAACTACAAAGTTCGTCATCTGATGTTGCAGAGGGGAGAGGAGATATTGTTTCTTTTCCCAGAATAGCATTGGTAGTCTGAACGAGTTGTTTGGGTGATTTAACATCTTGTAATTCATGTAGATAGTATTTTTTCTTGTTATTTTCGATGATTGAGTTGACTTTGTCTCGGTGGTTAATAAAGATGTCTCTGTGAACTTGAAGTTTTGATTTCCTCCACCTGCGTTCTGCCTGACGTCGATGTTTCTTGGCCTCTTTGATTTCAAGTGAAAACCAAGGAGAAAAGGGTCTCGATGAAATGTTTCTTTTTACCATTGGCGCATGTTGGTCGATTGCCGCTTTGAGAGTGTCATGAAATGTGTCTGCATCTAGGGAGGATAGACTTGTCAGTGTTTTGCTCACGTCGTCCCGAAGTGCCTGTGTGTCTATTGTTCTCGTGTTCCTTGAAAGTATGCTTCTTCTTACATGTTTTGGTTTGGAGATGTTAATGTTAGCTATCAGAAGAGAATGGTCAGAGATAGCCTTATCTAAAACCTGATGTTTAAAAACATGTTGGTCAGCAGTGTTGGTAATTAGCAGGTCCAAAATGTGACCACTACGATGTGTCGGCTCTTTGATTAGCTGCTGTAGATTATGATCATCAAGAATTGAAACAAGGCGTTTGGTGTCTGGCACAGATGGAACATCAAAGTGAAAGTTGAAATCCCCTATGATGTAAAAGGGGGAGGCAGCTTGCTCTAGTTGAAAGAGTAGATCTTGGAATTCTATGAAGAATTCTTTACTTGTAAATTTATTTTTCTTGTTAGGTGGCGGTCGATAGATACATGTCACACGGAAGGTAAGTTGCTCTGATCTGATGAAAGCAGTGGCTGATTCAAATGTGCGATACGATGGACCACCGCAGATGAACTTTACTGGTAAACCTCGCCGATGAATAAAAGCAATTCCGCCACCACGTGATCCGCGTGAAAAAGATTTAAGTTCAAAGCCGGGTGGTAGAAGGTCGGCTATGATAGATTCATCGCCTTCTGTTCGAAGCCAAGTTTCTGTGATGCACAACAAGTCGATGTTCATTTCTTCAATTACGTCTCTTACAATGTTTGTTTTGTTGCAGCACGACTGGGTGTTAATACAGCCAATTCTTAAGTTGGGACAGTTATGTTGAAATACATTACGAGTGTCTATCTGTATTAAGTTTTTCTTGTTCACAGTAGTCGTAGTTCTATTCTTAGAAACAGTGTCACGAGGAATCCCCTGACACACCATAATTTTTCTCTGTTTCCTTGTCCCACCTCTCGTACCCCTCTTGTCACTCTTTACTACCTTTGATTGACAAACACAGCTGTTTCTAACTCCTAACTGGGCCAAACTAGTAAGCACATTTGATGGTACACTCAGACTTGGATTGTTTACGTTTAACAGCTGATCTTTTGTGTACTTAGTTGTTTTCCCTGTCTGATTCAGTGCGCAAGGGTGTAACACAGGGAAAACCCGAACATGGTGGTATGATCTAGAGTTCACTACAAAACTGTAAACATGGCCAAAATAGGCACAAAGTTACTGAAAAGATCCCTACGCTCACTGAGCAGTGGAAAACTTAACTTTTTATTTTTTAAAAATGATATGAGTTAAACCCGACCAAAATTTCAATAAAAATGAATCAAGGCATATCAGTTTTCATTCTGATGCCAATATGTCAGAGATAGATGTTTAGCATCTTTTCTTGGCAGCCAGTTCATTCATGTTTGGGCTAAAGTTATGTGTTATGGAGATTTTCAGGATGGATGACATAAAATTATTTTGCAGTCTGGGTATAATCATTGTTCACCAAGCTGGATGTGGCCCACGGGCCTTGGGTTTGACACATGTGCCTTGTAGGGATCTTTTCAGTAACTTTGTGCCTTGAAATTGAGAGGGAAGTTGAAAGTTACAAAGAGTTTGTGTTTATGCTACAACACCATCAGGCCTATTCATTATTGTTTACTTCTAGTACTACACTAAGCATAGCTGTTCACTAGTTCTAGATTTAGTTGCAAATTATGGGTGCTCATAAAGAAAAAGCAAAGCTCAAAAGTAAGCCATGTCTATGATGGAAAATGACTGTCGATCAAACGATAAAAGTATCGGAGGAGAGAGTGATGGTTCCAGAGAGAGTGCTCTCTTTCACCGTTCAAATTTTTCCACCTCTCTTTCAATCTTTTGCTGCTCTGGTTCAATGTTCAGTTATCCCCTACCTGCTCCCCTTCAATTTTCTTCTGCTCTTGTTCAATGTTTAAATTTTCCCACCTCTCTTTCAATTTGTCGCTGCTCTCATACAAGATAATTTCCCCCTGCCGTCCTTCAATGTTCAATTTCCCCTGTGCTCTGGTTCAGTTTTCTCCTGCGCTCATTCAGTGTTCAGTTTTCCCCTATTCAGTTTTCCCGTGCTCTTGTTTAATTTCCTCCAGCTTCGTCAGGGCTGTATGAGGACTTCATGTCGGCAATGAAACGCTGCCCGGCCCCACACCAAGTGATGGATCTCCTGTCGTGCTATGAAATGTCTTGTTCAGAACTGGTCACCAAGTTGAAGAAACTACA
The DNA here is from genome assembly GCF_000002075.1 of Aplysia californica. Lineage (NCBI taxonomy): Eukaryota > Metazoa > Mollusca > Gastropoda > Aplysiida > Aplysiidae > Aplysia > Aplysia californica. The sequence goes on from NW_004797450.1 coordinate 1,180,244, forward strand.
GAAAGGTGTCACCAGGAACCAACCCAAGTAAGGCTTTGAGAATTTTTTCAGATTATTCCGAACAGATTGTGTTTTTGTTTTGTCACTTAATTGGGCAATTGCTCCTTGTGGACGGTTGCCAGATTGTGTCATGGCTGTGTTCTCTACGCAGGGTTCTTGTTCAGATGTGTGGTCTCATGTTTCGGGTTCTCAGGCTGAGAGATGTAATACTCTTTGAACCTTGGACCTTGATGTTTCCTAAATCCCCATCCTTGGACTCCTTAAACACGGTTAGCCCCAGGTGTACCTGCTCTACAGGATGGTGAGAAACATGCCTGGGACTAGTTTATTGGCTATATGGGTTCAATGTGTAAAATTTTAGAATTGCTGTATACCCTATGTGGTCACTTTTAAGCACAAGTGGGCTCTCCCGCCGAAAAATGCTGTTTTGAGAAAATCGAAGGTAAAGTTTTTGGATCCTTATTCAGTCCCTTTAAAAGACAAGGAGAGTTTTCTTTATGACTAAACAAACAAATGAAACCAAACTTCTCCTATAGGTAGGGCAATGCCCACTTTTGGTGTAGGTCAAGATTTTTGGAAACCCCTGAAATCTGGGTTAGCCCGCTTGTCCTTAAAAGCGACCGTATAGAGTAGAGTGTTTTAATTTAATCTTTTTAGCTCTTCCGCATTCCCTCTGTTAAATGGAAGATCATAATTTCATGCGCTTCCAAGATTCCAACCTTTATACTCTGGATAAGAATAAGGAATTTGTTAGTAAATTACAGGGTGATCCGAAAAAAACTTAACAACTTTTTTCGTAAATATTTTCCTCCACACTGAAGCTTTCGTCTTCATATTTGAACACAATATTCCTAATTCAAAAGGAATTTGAGTGATATTCATTTTAGATGATTCCACTAAAGAATTCTGCAATATAATGCGCATTAAAAAAACAACACATTTTTTGCTTTCCCCACCTTTTATTACACTATGCTACAGTACGCATTACCACAAAATGTCGTAACAAATTCTGGACGGATCTGGGGAGACAACGGCACTTGGATCGCCAAGACCAGTGGTTCATACAAGATGAGGCCAATCCATACGTTTCTGTCAGATCAATGACATGGCCAGCTGAGCACTTTGGAGATCATGTGATCAGTCGCAGAAGTGAACACATTTGGGCTCCGCATTCTCCTGACCTGAATCCGATGTGGGGCTATCTGAAGAACAGGATATTTCAAAACCAGTTTGAAAACATTGTGTGACAGACTATCCCAGCACAAAGATTGAAGCGATCCGTGATGAAGTGAGAAACATTCCACGGGAACTGTGTTTGGCCATCATCGAGCATTTCAAACGACGCGTTAAAAGATGTTTTGAGTCCAAAGGAAGACATGCGGAGCATTTGTTTGAGAAATTCCAGAACAAAAATGTTACATTAGTTCTTTAACTCCCTAAGAGAAGTTAAATATCGTTTAATTTCACAAGGTTGGAACAATTAAATGTTAAAGAGAAAAAGAAGACAAAAATCAAATCAATCATCTCATGACTTTCCTTGCGAGAGTGTCTTTTTTAGAAATTGGCGCATTTTGCGTTTATGTGTGTTTTTTTCTTTATGCTTTTTCCGTTCTGAAAATAAGTTTCTTCTGTATGAATTTTATGTCAACCAAATTCCTTTTGAATGAAGTTTATCTGTTCCAAATTTCATCTTTCTAGAACAACATTTGCGCAAGATATTTAGAAAAAAAGTTGTAAAGTTTTTTTTGGATCACCCTGTACATTGTGTTTCAGAAGTAACATTATTAGCAGCATACGGCAAGTTGTTCCAATTTTATTGTAGTCATTCCAGTTTTGTCATAGGTGCTAGTTGCATGCCTCTGTTGTATTCAGTAAAGAAATCCAGGTTTGGGTTACTTTTGACATTCAAGGGCAAAAAATGCTGCACGAAACTGTTCTGAGACAAGAAAAGTTATTTTTTAAAAATACTTTCACAAATACTTTACATTTATGAAGATTCTGTTAAGAGAATGACAACACTTGGAATACTTTACATTTATGAAGATTCATTAAGGGAATGAAAATTGTTTTTTATGTGAGTTAAAACAATGACTGCCCAAGAAGTGTTTAGATTTTAGAAGTTAAAAGTATTTGACTGCAAGACAATATTTTCTGTAAAATGTATTTTCTAGTCAGTTGAAGAGATCAGTTTGGTACAGTGGCTTTGTATCACTTTACAGACTGAAAAGAACCGTGACCACTCTGGGCCTGTTGAGAGGTGAGCTTGAAACTTGGCAGTTGGTGAAATCTTTGTACAAAGACAGACTGGAAACTGAAGCAAAAGATGATGACATGAACTCAAATGATGAAGGACTCTTGACAAAGGTATATTACTAAGATTTTAGGATTTATTTGAATGTTTCTCCTGTTTTTGTCAGAATTTAAAAATCAATCTATCACTAGAAGCAAGATATCATTTTTAATGCTACAAAGTAAAGAATGGGAAAGAAAAATAAGTTATTGTGCTGCTTTGCCTCAGTCAGTTGTGAAGATTAATTGTTCTGAAGAGAAAAAGGAGTTTGTTAGTATCCAAAGAGAAATGACAGTTTTTGCACGAAAGTCTAATTTCGCTGCAATTAAATATAGGAGAAAGGAAAGTCTTTAAATAATGATGTATTACCATCTCATATTTGTTGCAGGTGTGGTCACTCAGTGAGCAGAATATTACAAGTCATCTGTATGAGAAAGATAGACTTGTGCGGCAGAGTCAGGTGACAATTCATGACTGTCGCAGATTATTAACTCCAATTTTGTTACTCGGCCAGTTAAACATAGTTACTCATTTTTCTTTTGACAGCGGCAGTTTGCAGTCTAGGTACAGACATTAATAAAAGTCAATCTGTTGTCTACTGATTCTCAATTGTTGGTTTTGATAACTCCGTCAATTCAGCTCTCTAATTTAAGCCTCTTTTTTGTCTATTAACTGTTGCATTATAGTCACAAGTGCATTATTAGTGGGTAATAACATATGAATACGAAGGAATGTGATATTACTCAATATGAAGACTCTTGAGATTGTGAATGTAATGATTAAAGTTAAAAATTGTGTTTTGTAAAATAACTTAACTTCAAATTTTGTTTTTTACTTTTAGCTTGTCATTGATTGGCTGGAGATGTGTGCTGCAGAGAATTTAGATACTTGGGCTGAAAATGTGAAAATGTTTGTGGACCAGCCAGTTTCCTGGTAAGCGTGTTTGTATGCCCTTTCAGATTATTTTGTTTCAGACAAATTAACAAAGTTCTTGTTGCCACTGGAAAGAATTGTTTGTAAGAATAGTGAATTCTTCTGCCAGTCAGAATTTGTGTAACAAATGCACAGGTGTCCAATTTGATTGGAAGCACTGTTTAAATCTTTTAGATTCTCTAGAGTGGTTTATATTTTATAGGTTATGTGGGTTCTATTTGAATATTGTCACAATCATTACTGTTTCATGTTTCTGCCGAGTGGTCTGCTATATATTTCTATCAAGTGTGTTTGATGAGAACCAATAGGTCCTGACTTTATTCCAAGTATTTAATGATTTGATCTGGGCATTGGTTGGGGTACTTATGAACCCCTTCTGGCATAATTTTACCCGACCCCTATTTGGCCCACAGGGAAAATTCTCTCCATCACCTGCAGAAAATGAAGCAAGGACTGAGAGCAACTACGGAGCGACCTACGATCTCCGAAATGGTGAGTGGGATGGGACATTGGTTTCCACTCTTGACACTTTTCAGCTGTTTATTGTTTTATGTATCGCTGATTGTACCCCCCCCCCCCTAAAAAATAAAGTGTGTACTGATTCAAATTCTCAAGATTATTAAAATTGTTTGTCTGTATCCTTGATTTGGATTTTATAAGATGTATTAAGTTAGACTGAGGTGCGTTTCCTAACAAATAAGGCCTGGTTTTCATTATGCAGTCAGAAGCTAGAGATAGTGTGCAAAAGACAAGAGATTTCATAGAGCTTTTCGTTTTTAAAGTATCATTCTTTTCTTCATTTGAGCTTTTGTTTGATTGTAATGACATTGCAATCGCATCAATCGCATCTTTATGTGTGCTGTTTCTTAATTTAGGGTTTTTAGAACTATTTCATCTTTTTTCTTTTCCTTGTTGTTTAAACTAGTCACCATCAAGCTGGTATACTTGCCCTAATCAAACTTTGGCCAAAGTCAAACTGAGCCCCAGTGACTTGTTGGTGTTGGCTGGTGCTCTGGTGTGATTTGTTCCTTCTTTCCTTTCAAAGATTTATCTCTCCTCCTTCTTTTCTTTGTATGTTGCACTCAAGTAATGTCACTGTCAATGACATGTTTTTGTTGCAAGCATCGTAAAACTCTTACTAAGACTAATGGTAAGAGCCTGTGGCTTTCCTGTGGTGTGGTCAGAATATAGTTTAAATGCTGGAAATCAATTTTCATGCAATTAAAAGGATATCATCATGACTGAATCTAAAAAAAGACTTATATGAAACATTTTTTTCTATGTACTCGAAACTGATTGATAACCTTATCCGTTATCATAGCATATTGACATTAGGTCTGTGGATGGCATTGAAAGGTGTGCCATTAAAAAATGTTGAATGTCTTTTAAAATATCGGACACCATCAATAAGTACTCTTCGAAATTGTTAGGATTGATACCTAATTGATGTAATAGTTGCATATGTGACTAAAAGTAGTAAGAAGTGCTGACACTGGTCCAAGTGAGACGGTGTCAAAGCAAAATTGATCAGCTGTATCAACTGAAGTTAGTGAAAGTGATCTGCAAAGAATTTTTCGGTTTTATCACTTTCCTTAGTTCTAGTCAATGTATTTTAAAAAAATGCTGGAAGTAACCCCCTGGGCGATGCTACTGACTGAAGTGTCTTTCAGCCATTCCCAAAAGGGGGGACATTAACATGTTCTTATACACAGTAGAATTGTAAATGGGCTGATTCATCAATATCATGTTCATAACTGTGCCTGAACTGCAACAGGGAACTGCTGCTTTTTCTTTCCTAATACTTACTATTGTCATTTTTTCCTCTACTTCTTTTGAATGTTTGTCACACTCTTTTGGCCCGCTTTTTCCGGGGTGCCTTGATAGTCGAAGCAAACTTTGTGCTGTTGAAGCTAGAGAGGTGAGCAGAGTAAGCCTGATTCCCTGTAAAGACTTCTCTGTTGACATCCACCCTTTGGTGCTCGTATGACTTTATGCAGTTGCGAGCGCCGTAAAACCTCTACTAAAAAAAAGTGCATGAAGATGCTGCTTTTGACTCAGTGTTTGAAGTTTGATATGGTCAAGTTCTTTTGTAAAACTCAGTTTGGTTTGATTTTTCAGGACCCTGATGCTCCCCACAGACAAAGGAAACCACTGGATGATTTAGATAAGGAGGATGAAAGGTTACTTTTGAAATGTCTCTTCTGGTGTTTGAGAGCTGGGCAGCTTGATAAGGTATACCTGTGTTTTTTCTTTCATCTTGCCTTTTTGGCTTACTGATTTGTCAACTTCAAATTACAGTGTAGCCTTTCTTGACATTAATATCATGATTGTAGAACGTGGGAAGGGTACAACCTTCTGCTTCTTTTCACAATATTGCTCAGAAAGAAATCCTGCTCATGGTGTCGTATGGTCTTGGAAGGAAGGAATTGCATATATATTTATTGTAATCTCTATATATTTTAGATTTTTGTGGCCAAATATTAACGTCCGTTGGGTCGAAAAGTCATTAATTGGGTTTTATAGCTACAACTGACAATTTGCAAATGTTTATTTATTTACATTGTTCCTTTCAGGCTCAAGAACTCTGTCACATTTGTGGCCAACCCTGGCGTGCTGCTTCACTTGAAGGGTGGAGGTTGCTTCATGACCCAAACTATTACAGCTATAGCTCTGCGGGTGATGGAAAACAGAGTTCAGTGGAGGGAAATGCTTACAGGGATGTGTGGAAAAGCGTGTGCTGGCGGATGGCTTCAGAGGTATGTGTCACGAAGTTGGAAACCAGTATGTCAATATCTTGGAGAATTATCTGCCATTGTACACTATCTGATTAACTTCCTTTGTATGAAGTACAGTGAAACCTGCCCTGACGGCCACCACTATAAGACGGTCACCTGTACAAACGGCCACTTTCCATTTCCCCCCTTGCGTTTTTTCGATATAATTTAACTGTGTAAAACAGGCACCTGTCCAACGCGGCTGCGGCCACCATATTTTAACACACAACCCCTATCACACTAAGCAATAACACCTGTCTTCATAGCTGCCACTTTCTCGCTAAATAGCGGAAACTCCGCTTCATCGAGCTTTTCCCGCTACTTTCCTCCTTCCTCCGCTGGACCGCTCTCGGTCGCAAATTGCGATAATTTTTTACACGCGGAAAACACCGAACCGAGAGAGAGACGAAAACGCAGCTTGCGCATGCCCGCCCGTAGCTTTCTACTTCCGTTCTTCTAGGCCTAGCGTTAGTTTCACTTTGTTTATTGTGGAGCAACAAAGTGTCGGTCGATCTGGCATGCTATGAGGTTCTAGGGGAGGACAGGGTGGATTCTCCCTCAGCCCTCTCTCCTCCCCCTCCCCCCCCTCCTTCTTCTTCTTCTTCTTCTTCTTCTTCTTCTTCTTCTTCTTCTTCTTTTTCTTCTTTTTCTTCTTCTTCTTCTTCTTCTTCTTCTTCTTCTTCTTCTTCTTCTTCTTCCACCTCACGCCTCATCCCTCTGATGAAATGTGAGGTGTCTCCTCCCTTTTCTTTCCAACCCCCTCCGTCTGCTCCACCTCCCCCTACCTCTCCAGCAGACATACCCCTACCCCACCACCAACCAATGGAGGAGGACAGCTCCGACACCCCTCCCCAGACTCACCCCGGGAAGGGCGGAGTCCGTCATTCCTCCTATTCCCCCACTAGGCCGCCGTCCAGTCCAGGGCGGCAACCTAGAAAACACTCTGCCTCCCCAGCAAGGAGGAATCAGAGTGTTTCTTCGAAGCCGGGGTCTTTGAGCTCCAAAAGCAAAATAAAGAAGACATAATGGCAGTCCTGCAATGGAATGCCGGCGGAATCCGACCTTCCATTGCAGAATTGCAACACTTACAGGCCAAACTGTGCCCACTTGTGGCCTGCATACAAGAAACAAAATTCGCCCCGGCTTCAACCATAGACTTAAGAGGATTTATTGCGTATCATCTCATTCACCCGGAGAACCGGATTGCTTCCGGTGGAACCGCCATTTACACCGCCAACAACACACTCCACAGACAAATACATCTTAGGACGACCCTCCAGGCTATTGCCGTCCAGGTCACCCTGCAGACCAATCACGATCTGCTCAGTTTATATCCCACCAAATTACCCCCTCAAAATAACCCAACTATATAACTTAAAGGCCCAGCTCCCAAAACCCTTTATTTTGCTAGGTGATTTTAATGCTTACAGCCCCCTTTGGGGAGACAAACCTACAGACCAGAAAGGATAAAATAATAGAAGATCTTTTATTTCAAAATAACATCTGCCTCTTAAAGGATAGGTCTCCAACTTGCAGAAACAGATCCACTTTTGGCACTTCATCCCTTGACTTCACATTTGTTCTCCTGACCTAGTCCCAGATTTTGAGTGATCTGTGCTGGATGACCATACGGACCATTTCCCAATTCTTGTAAAAAATAATAGCCTCCAAATTGACCCGATCCCAGAACACTCAACTTCAAAAGAGCACACTGGGACGGGTTCGCCAACCAATGTTCCCAGATTCTGAATCCTACTTTTGACCTCAACTACAAAAAGTTCCACGAAAAGCTTTTAGAAATATGCCACAAACACATACCAAAAACAAAAACAAAACCGCGGAAGAACAAGATCTGGTTCTCTCAGGACTGTGATGATGCAGTAAAGAAAAAGAGGGCAGCATATTGAAAAGCCGTCGACAACACCACCACAGAAAACAAAATTAATTATTTAAAGGCTCAAGCTGAGGCACGTAGATGCCTCAGGGAGAGCAAAAGGCAATCATTAAAAAAATACATCTCTAAAATCAACAGCCAGACACCACTCAACCAAGTTTTCAAAATCGCTAAAAAAAATTTGAGTAGATGCACAGACACCTTCCGGCTCGTCCAGAGGCCAGATGGAACCACAGCTGAAACACAGGTAGACATTGCAAACACAATAGCTACATCTCTCGCCAAAATCTCGTCCCAAGCAAACTACAACACCACCTTCCAAAACCCCAAAACTAACAGAGAACAACAACACCTAAACTTCCACTCAAACAACACTGAAACCTACAACACAGACTTCACATTAGACGAACTAACATCGTGCATCTCGGATGCTCTGGTGTGGTTTGCTTCATCTTTCCTATCAAACATCTATCGTCCTTATATCCCCTTCTTCTTTTTTATGTTTGTTACTCTCTTGTAAAACCTCTAATCTTCTAACGCTCATATGACCTTATGCAGTTCCGAGCGCTGTAAAACGTCTACTAAAATTTAAAAATCTTTTCCCAGACGGAGTTGGACAAATATGAACGGGCCTTGTACGCTGCCCTCAGTGGGAACCTGGAGTCTCTGCTGCCTGTCTGTGTGTCGTGGATGGATTTCTTGTGGGCCTACTACAAAGTGTGTATCTGTTTCATAACATATGAGGAACCCCTGGTAGTTACTGTCCGTTTCATTGATTTTTTTTCCACTTGTTTTTCTGTTAGATTTGCAAATTAAGCTTCTTGTGATAGAATTTACACAAAGTTTTTTGTAGTGTCAGTGAGCATTGTGCTTTGAATGTTTTAAAAATAATATTTCTTTTTCTATATTTTTGAGTAGTAGTTGCTGTATTTTGTAGAATATTTGCCAGAAAAACTGTCACATTTCATCTGTGAGCAAGGCCGCAGTAATTCTTAAAAAAGGAGGAGCATTCCACTACTGAGCAGCCTCTGGCCGCCTGTCCGCCATAAATGCATATTTGTCAACAGATTTATGTACGTTTTTCCGCAAGTGATTCACTTTTTGGAATAACTGGGGTTGTTTTCAGTTTGGACTTGTGTAAGGAGAGGCAGCTGATGGATGTTTTTTGTTGTTGTTACAAGGTGATGGTGGACATCAAGGTGGAGCAGGAGATCAGACTGCACCGTCATGTGACCCGCACGCTGGACAGTATGCCTCCCGAGTTCTGGGACAAAATGTGAGAAGTAGACAACTTTGGTTTTTGTAGTGGGTTTTTTTTGTGTGTGTGTGATGTTTTCTGTGGAGTGCAATTTGGTCTTTTGTTATCTGTGTTTAGGTTTGTTTCATATATACAAAGGGGTAAGTCAATATAAGTAAATGTGTAATTGTTTCTTTTAAAATTGTTTAACTGGCTAAACAATTTTTTTAAAATTAAGACGATGAGACAAGACACAAAATTTAGCCCTCAGTCGTTTTACAATGTTTACAATTCATGCTGACTCCTGATTTTTACAAGGTTGAGGACCAGCAGGTTAACTTTAGCAATAGTATTAGGACAAAAAAAGGAGTTAACTTATTTCTTCCATTTACATGGTTACAATATAACACTATCGATATGCAAATTCGATGATCCTCAGTCTTTGTTGGTAGGTTTGATAAATTTTCATCTTTGTATTCGCAATAAGAGTTCTTTTAGAAGTCATTGGTTCTCTTATTAAAGTTTTAGACTGAATAATGGTTTTTGTTATTTTTTGGTGAAAGGTTTTTTTCCATTGTGCGTTTAGCTTACATTTAATGAAATGAAACTGATTTGTGTGAAATATATAATTCTTTTTCTTTCACAGGTTAGAACCTCAAGAGATATTTAAGGAGATTGGGGCCAGTGTTGATGAGGTAAGAAATGACTCTTCTGTACTCTATGGATATCTTGTTTTAACCCTTCTTCCACCTGACCAGCTCTGTACACCCTTCTAAGGAGGCAGCAAACGGGGTTTTTAATAATGTATATACAGTGGAACAACCATATTAAATGTGTCTTTTGTAGGGGAGATTTGTACTTTATAGATCTGTATATTTTATTGCAAGGATCACAGAAATCTTTCCCTGACTTAATCTGGGGAAAGCTGAATAGAGTATGACATGTCCGAGAGTGTTGAGTTGTGCTGTTCTCATATGTCGCTGTTTAGACAGGTTGTTTTCAACTGAAGATAGGAAATGAAAATCTCCCCAAAGAAGAACAACCAACGTATCTAGGAGTCAAACTTGACCAAAGTCTAACAATGAAAAGCCAAATGGAGAGCATAAAGAACAAGGTGAAAAGAAGACTCCAACTTTTAAAGAAACTCGCAAGCAGCTCATGGGGATCAGACAAACAAAATCTGAGAGCTCTAATACCTTGGTTATGTCCGATCTTCCCTGGAATACAGCAATAGCCTACTCACTATGTGTAGTGCAACTACTTGCAATACCCTTGACAAGGTCCAAAATAATGCCCTTCGTTTCATAAACGGTGGCATGAGATCTACACCTACTGCCGCATGTGAAATTCTTTCGAATGTTGAACTCCTGGGAATTCGCAGAGATAAAGCAGTTTTGGAGCTCAATGAAAGAACCAAAAGAATGTGCCCCAACCACCCAAACAGGAAATTAGTAGAAACATGGAAACCAAAGAAACGACTTCAACAAAAATCAGTCATGCATCGCATCACAGAACTAATAGAGAGCCACCATCTACCACAAAACAGAAGAGAAACCAAAAGAGTCAACCAAAACATCCCTCCCCACATTTCTATGGAAAAACCAATCATTACAACTTCTCTCAGAGACAATAGCACAAAATCTTCAGACCCAGTGAAGTTGATGATTGCATCACATCAAACAATCGACAGCTATTCAGATGACTGGGTACACGTCTATCCAGACAGCTCAGCATTCAAAGGCACAACCAAAGCCAGATATGGAGTACTAATACAGTACCCAGATGGAAGTTCTAATGAGATCTTTGCAGCCTGTGGAGAGAAATGTAACAACTATGACGCTGAAATGATAGCAATTGAAATAGCACTATACCGTCTCCGCACAGTTTTTGACACTCATCCGAACAAAACACAGAGTATAGTGATCTTCACTGACTCACTATCAGTCTTGCAAGCAATAGAAAATGACCATCATCTAAACGAAGACTTGACACATATACTGTTTGGCTCCCATCACCTGATGACATACTGTGGCGTCAACCTGGTGATGCAGTGGATTCCTGGACACTCAAACATACCTGGAAATGACAGAGCAGACACACTCGCCAAAAGGGGATCTAGACAGGAACAACCCAACATTCCACCTTCATACAGCATTGCAAAACAAATCATTAAAAGCAACAGCAAACAAGATTGGATGAACAGATGGGCCTTGGGAAAGACAGGCAGAGCAGTTTTCAAACATATGACTACGACAAAACGAAATGGCAATATCAACCACCTACAGAGAGAGAAACAGATCACGATCTTCCGCCTACGAACAGAACATATACAACTCAACTTTCACTTGAACAGAATAAAACCAGAACTTCCCCCAATGTGTCCTTTGTGTGACTATGCATATGAGACAGTGGAACAACCTTTTCCACTGTACAGCCCTAAATGACAACAGAGCTACACTTCTCCCTCCAAGACCTAACTCGACAACACACTCTACGGAACATTACACCAACTGCAGCAAACCTGCATTTATCACTACATGGCATTGGACAGAAGGGCGAGAGCCTAGATGTTGCTGGATCGATAACAACAACAACAAAAACAAGACAGGTTGTTGGGTTATGCTTGAGACAATGATATCAATGGTGTTATGTCTTTTTAAAAATATTTCAACACTCAAAACTAAAAATCCCTTCTGATTTTTATGAGAGGAAAAAAGGTCAGCTCACAGTAACTTTTTATATTATTTATATACATGCTAAGTCCTGATTTTTATTGTGTACGCTCAGATTGACCTCAGCAAGGGCTCAAGAACAAATAGAAAAGTTGGCCTATGTCCTCCAGTTACTCTGTTGGACACAAGGCCATCGATATGTTGTTTTATTGTGTTCTTAAGATTACTCTCAACAGATGATTTGTTTTGCTCATGTTTTTTTAAGTGACTTGAAAATGTAGGTGGTGGAAGGGCGGCGTGGGTAGGTCCTACTTCTTTGTTTTCCCTCAGCTGTTCCTTTGAGTTCTGTTGTGCTCCCCCCCCCCCCCCCCCCCCCCAGTACTGAATTAGGATTGCTTTCATGCTGATGTACTTCTCTTTACTCATGCTGGATCCGATTTGAGACTGACTTGTTTGTCTTTCTTTCAGGCTGTAAGGCAGGAGTCAGAGCACTGGTATCACCTGATACAGAAGTTTGTCATCTTGGGAGATGTACCTGGTTTGTTTCAGAAAATATTTTCCTTAGCTGTACATTGTTGTTGTGAAGCTGTATGATTTTAGTGGACTTTTTTTCAGGATGGGGAAGGGGGGGGGGGGGGGTGTCATGACTTTTAATGAATTGGGTGTGGCTGTGAGAAGGCCTGTCTGATGGTGTCAAGATTATCTTTTATTTTGAAAATGAATTCTTTTTGTCAAAAACAGTGTTTTATGATGTACGAAAAGCTGAACAGTTTTCAAAGCATTGGTTTGAGAGAATATCGCTCAAATACTTTTTTAAAGTTTTTTTTTTTTTCACAAAACTTTTTAGTGCACAGATTTTGTTTGTGCCTGAAACTGTTTTCTAGTTTAGAAACCCTCTATGCCTGAGTATTTTTCCAATAAAAATGCAAAAAATGCAGATCTTTTCATTTACTTTTTATGCAGGATCATTAAAAGTTTTTGCAATCATTCTTTCAAAACTTAATTCTCAGTGTGCCCTTCTAAGTGTTATAACTTTTTACTGAATGCTCTACTGGCACTCAAAACAAATCACAAAATAATCAAGAAAGATATGTGTCACGACATGGTGAAGTCAAACACTCGTCAAATTTGTTAGCATATGAAGTTATTGGTATCATCTTAAAGCTTGTTCATTTATTTTGCTTGTGATGAAAAAAAAATATACCCATCTATCTTGAACAGAAGTCGAGATATTTGTGATTAAAGGAGGCTGGGGTCGCCTGGTTTCAGAGGTAATGGCTGCCAAAGTTTGGTGACTTCCAAAGTTTGAGTGTCCTTGGAAACTGCAAATTTACTTTTTTTTGTGCCTTTGATCAATGTTTTTCAGTAAAATCCAAATAATTTTTTTTTTAATGGACATGAAATGCGTTGAGGCAAAAAAGAAAAACAAATTTTGATTGCCTTATAAGCAGAAAAATGCCTGTTTCTTTGTGATTTCACCACGATGCCTCACATATTATACCCTTTGAAATAATTTTTTAAGTTAAGTTGAAAGTTTTCACCTCTTGCAATAGGTGTTCTCAGTGTTTCACACAAGTGTCATTTGTAAACTGTATGGAATTGTCTGATATACTAGCAATTTTGTTGGAAAAATTTGTCTCACAGGGTGTTTGGTTTTGTTTTGTAGTTTTTTTCCCTCTGTACTTGAACAGACGACTGTTCTTTGAAACTAGAAAGCATGGAGGTTTAATATTATACAGGTGTGATCTACTGAAGTAATGATAAGAGGGACTCTGTGGAGTTGAAACGTGTTGTTTGTGTCTTATAAGTTTATTAGTTTCTATTGAAAGTTTTACTGCCCCTTACAATTGCCTAATTTTCTTAGGTATGTAGTTTGCTAATTTTATTTATGATTAGCTAGATTTTCTTCCATAATTAGACGAAGTAGAAGCTCTTCATCAATAGATGAATATGAATGTCACTAAAATAGGGCTGATAGCTCTGCTTGTATAGTAAATACGAGACTTTGGCAGAGCCCGACCCTTCTTTTTGATTTCCCCTTTCGAAGAGGTATCAGGTAGAAAGTAAGGGCTAAATTTATGATGTTACTGCCTCTGATTTATTATGGCCTTTCGTTGCTGTACATGGTTTGCAGAATGTCAGCAGATGGGTAGAAGGTTCCACTTGTAAGTCTTACTACTTTTCTTCCCTCTATTGTCTCTGTCTTGTCTGTCTTGCTTTTTTCCCCCAAGTATTTAAATGGCAGGTTTCCTTTTAATGTGCTTCTTTCCAGACCCGAACCCCAAAATGTAGAATGTCACGTTGATTGTTTTTCCTGTGGTCCCCAGCTTTGATCAACGTCATGCACAGCTGGCTCCAGAACAGGAAGGACTACCTTCCCCAGCATCTGCTACGTCTCATGGTGCACATTGTTCTCTTCCTCAAATCAATAGGACATGTTAGCAAGGTAGGTGAAACAATATTGAAAGGGGCGATACATGCGTACCATCAGAACTTTTAAAGTACTTTTTAAAAAGGTACTTTAAGTACAATCTAAAATATGTACTTAAGTACAGTAAAAGTGCTTTCCTGTAAAATGTACTTGAGTACAAGTACTTTAAAAAAAAGTACTTATGAGTACATTTTAAGTACTTTCTTCTAATATGCTAAAACACTTCAGTGCTAATGCAAAACATCATATTGAATGACATATCCAGTGTATTTGGCAAATTAGGCCATTTGTTACAAAAAATGTAAACAGTATACAAAGCATTTGAAAACGCACTGAACGTAGGTGGAAATGGTCCGTGAAATTGAAAAAACCCCCCAAAAACAGACGCAACTAGTGAGTAAGTGATATTATGAATAGAACTTGTTTGAGCAAGATTTTATGATCAAATGTTAATCAGTCCTAGAGGTCGGTAAGTAGGAAAAGTATCCAATTTGAAAAATGTAGAGACAAAGTTGCTCTAAAGAAAATATAAAATTGATGAAAATGGCCAGCAAAGAAAATGGAAAAGTGCATTGAATTCTTCATTAACAAATCCTCAAGGACTCAAGGTACCTTAAGCCTTAAGCACAAACCACAAAAGTTAAAAAGAAATTTAAGTAGCCTAAAAAATTGTTAGATTGATATACATTTAGAACTCAGTTTCAGTTTCAATTGATTATAGTAGTTGTAAGACAGATTTTGGTCATAGTCCACGGCGAACCAAAATACGTGCAGTTTCCTAGAGCTTAGTGAGTGTAGTGTAACCGAAGATTCTCTACTACAGTAGTCTCCGCCTAAGATCCCAGTGCTCGGAAGCAAGGGAAATACTGGATCTTAGCCAACGAAGCCAAGGAAGAATCTACAGTGACCCATGAACTGACGTGACCCCTGGGTAGGTTTATGACATATGACGAGCAAAGAGTGGTCAACTTTGATGATCAATCACAGTGGTATGGTGGCATGAGGCAGGCCTTAATATTATACACTCTTTAGCCTATCTTGAATCTTGAGATCTTTATCTACGTTAATCCAGTTGCCTCTCCCCTTTACCTGTCCAAAACTTTAGCCTTCCATCTCTGATTGAGTCCCCCCACCTTTGTCGTTACGCACCATTACATTGTGACCAGACCATTTAAAATTCAGGCTGTCTCACAAATTCGGGAATAGAGAAAAACTGCCTTCAATGGTCAGGGAAAAGTTCACAGTTCGGTGGGATCCTGCCTGGAGCGAACTTGTAGGCCCTACCCACCCAGCGATTGGTGTAAGTTTAGGTGGCGAGCTCAGATGCGAGTGCGATGTTTGGGGAAAGGAAACACCTCAGTGTAATCCTGTCTGGGGCAAACATTGTCCGTTTCATCGGGTTTTACAACGCTTGTGTGATCACATTCACGAGAGTGGCTGATCTTTGACGTGACGGGCAGTTCTTTGATCTCAACTTTTGACTCTTGGTTGATCGGCTGTGCCCGTCCGGGTGTTTGTTCCCCAAATTATGATCAGAAATGCCGGCACTTACTCTTTCATTAAGCTTCAAAAGTACTCAAAATGTACTTTAAAAATACTCAAAAGTACTTTTATAAAAAGTATCGGAGTAGAGTAAAAGTGCTGGTTCTAAAAAAATGTACTGGAGTACAGTAAAAGTACCGAAAATTGTAGCGTAAGTAGAAGTACCGGAGTACTTGTACTCCGTTACAACCAGCTCTGAGTACCATTATGTTTGTCTCGTAGTTATAATAAACTGTTTCAAGTACAATCTTCATGTCATGGAAAGAAGAAGGGTTTATCGTGCATTCCAGCACAGTAATATTAAGATTTGCACATTTTTGGACGCATGAATGAGAAGGGATTATCATGCATTCTAGTGCAGTAACTATTAAGATTTGCATATTGTTCTCTAAAAAATGGTCTTCAATGTTGGAGAGCTTGTAGGACATGACAAAAGACTTTGTCCCGAAAAAGATATTTTTAACTAAGTAATGTTCATGTGTTTCTTAAAGTACATCAGTTGTCCTAGTCTCTCCTTCGTCTTTTCCTTGTATGTTAACTCTCTTGTAACACCTCACTAATCTTCACCACCATTTATACAACCTATTTGTGTAGCATGAGCAGTAATAAAACTTCTTGTAAAAAACAAAAAACAAACCCAAAACAAAACACCATCACCACCACCGCCACTTTGTTTTGCAGGAAGACTTGTGTGAGGCCATTATCGAGGCTTATGTCGCCGATCTGATCAAGAGCAAGCGTAAGAGTCTAGTGGCTCACTATGTGGCCACCCTGCGGGCACCGGCACAAGTGCAGTGGTATGCCAGTTTCCTGGAAGGTCAGTGCTTGATAGAACATGTCATCTCAAGCTTGTGGAAATAACATGCTTCTGTGGTTAACAATTTTCACTAACTGAGTTGCTTTGGAAACTGACTATTTACAAAGCTTTAAAGTCTTAAGCCAATAGAAATAAAGTGCTTATATGACGAGAGAAGATTTGCACTGTGTAAAATTCTTAAGAATACTCTGTTTTCCTTTTTTTCTCTGCACAAAGTGTCCGTGTCCTTATCATTGCTCAAACAAAAATTGTTATCTTAGAAATCAAATTCTTATGGGAACTCTTCTCAGGTGTTGAAGAAACAGAGGAAAGACAGCAGTGCCTGGTGTGGGCGGAGGAAGAGGGCCTGGATGTGGCAGCCATCACCAAAGCTGTGGTGGAGAGGGTCCGGGATAGGGAAACCACTGCTCTGCCTCCTGAGAACAGCTTGGCACCTGACGTGACTGTCACTGCTGTGAGTTTTGTTTCTTTCTCTTGTACTTTTGTTGGTTTACCTGTTTTAAGGTTTTAAGTGTCTGCATGATATGTGTGTGTGTGTCTCCGAAGGGAGGCTCCTGAAATTTTATGATACAGTAGTCTCTGCCTAAGATTCTGATGCTCGGGAGCAGGGAAAATGCAGGATCTTGGGCAAACGAGATCTTACCGGACGCACAGAGGGAAGAATACACGGCGACTCATGTTCAGGCCCACAACCAGTAAAAATGGTCTCCCTTTACTCTAAAATGACATGGTTCCTGGGTGGGTTTATGAAAGTGGCGAGCATAGAGTGGTCAGCCTTGGTGACCAATCACAGTGGCATTTTCACTTATTATCCTATCGTGAGTGTCAAGATCTATGCTAATCCAATTGCTTCTCCCCTTTACCTGTCCAAAATTCGTAGCTTTCCATCTCTGACCGAGTTCCCCCGCCTTTATCGTTACGCACCATTGTGTTGTGACCACTCTCAGTTAAAATTAAGTCTGTCTCGCAAATTCGGGAGTAGAGACAACTATTGCAATGGTCAAGAAAGAGTTCACAGGTCGATGTGATCCCGCCAGGATTGAACTTGTAGGCCCTACCCTCCCAGCAACTGATGTAAAGTTAGTTGGAGAGTTCAGATGCAAGAGCAATGTTTGAGGAAAACAAACGTGTCGGCAAGTTCACACCTCTGTGTTATCCCGTGTGGGGCAAACATTATACCGTTTCATTGAGATGTACAACGAACATATGATCATATTCATGAGAGTTCATGATCTGTGACGCAAAGGGCCGGTCAGTGATGGCAAATTTTCACTGCTTGGTTGATCTGCTGTGCCCGCCAAGTTTTTGCTCAGTAAATTATGAAATGTTGGAACTTGGCGGAATGTAGACCTTCAGAGCTGGATCTTAGGGATGACTTTTGTGTAGTAAAATCTGTTCTCTGAAAACAGCGGGATCTTAAGTGAACTGGGATAGTAAGAGGTGAAATCTTTGGCGGAGACTAGTGTAGTTCTTTTTGCCAACTCAGATATTCCAGCTTTTTATCACCTTTTTATTTGAGTCCCTCACAAGCATTTTGTGCTGAGCAGCTACCTTTCTTGTACAGTGTGTCAGAAGAATGCAGTAAACCTAAAATGTGATAATTCATTCCATGCTTTATTGTTCTGGGTTTTAAAAAGAAAATTTGTCTGAATTTAAAGATTGTCATGCTCATTGGAATTGCTGCACAATAAAAAAAAAAAGAAAAAAGAATTTTATGAAGTGCAGATTTTTTCCAAAAGTCCGCCTTTAGTTAGAGTATGTAACTTTATTTTCTCTGAAAGTCTTAATCCAAATGTGGCCTGAGCTGTAACTTTATTTGGTCTGAAAATCCAAACCCGGGTCGATGTTGTATCACAGGTGTGAGTGTATGTGTTTCAGGAGGATCGTGCTAAGATTGATGCCATTGATTGGCTGGTCTTTGATGAATCGCATCGATCTGAAGCCATGAAGCAAGCTAACGCCATCATGCGTGCATTTATTGGTAAGGCCCTTCTTTGATAGTGTGTACTCAAGTCTGTATGGGTGGTTGGCAGATGCTCTAATATCTGGAGTCCTTATCTCTCATCCTTTTTTTGTTTTTGTCACTCTCTTGTAACACCTTTTATCTTCAGCACTTATATGACCGAATTGTGATGAAAGTGCCATATAACATTTTCTAAAAGAAACAGGCTGTGTAAAAGTCAAATGCATATGTTGCAGTCATTTTTACACTGGATTACTACTGACTACTGTATAATAATAATAATACTTGCGAAACCGCGCGATTTTAAAATCTACCTTTTTTTTTTTTCATTTCTCCCTTAAAATTTTGGCTCATCTCCCTGCAATCTATCCTGGTGGGTTAACATCTCTGTATATGCTGAAGGAAATCTGTCTGTTAAAACTCTTCTTAGAAGTGCATGTAATTTAGTATTATTTATTTATTCAGTTTGATTCAGTTAGTAGCACAGATTATGCATGGTTGTCTCTCTCTTGATTCAGATCTAAGAATTTTTGTTTATAAGCCTGCAGTGAGGTTGCGATACCAGGGTTGCCCACCTTTACAAATTTTGTTGAATCACCTCTTTTCTCCTTGACATTGGCTGGCTGGCTGTCTTGAACAGTGTTGACTGTAGTCATAAAGAGCTTGAAACAGCATACCAGTGGTTGAAACGTATTGTACCAGTTATGCAGGAAATATCTCTGGAAGTAGGGATTATGCCTGTGAGTGTGAGTCGCTCTCTTTCTCTCTCCCTCTCCCTCTCTCCCTCCTCCCCACTTCAGGTTACATTAATTGTGTTTGTACTTTTTTTCTTTCAGGCGTATTTGCCTGTGGCTCGTACACTTACTTTCATCTTGCAGAAATATTTTGAGTGATTTTTTAATATCTTTTTTTCTTTCAAACAGTTTACTGATGTTGTTTTATGATTTTTTTCAGGGTTTTTTTCAAACGACATTACTTATGCTTCTTTTCAAACTTTTACTCTTGCCGTTTTTCAAACTGTTGGGCCGGTGTTGTTTTTCCCCCCAGCTGTGAAGAAGCACCTTGCTGCCCGCCAAGCTTTTGAAAAACTTCCCACAGATTCTATTGATGTAATCTATCGCCAGTGGCACCTCCAGGTATGCTCTCAGTACTGATGTAGAATGTAAAAGACGACCTCTTTCTTACTGATTTCTTTGAACGGTGGAAATTGTGAAAGACAGCCATCCATTGCCGAGGAAAAAAATGGCCATCTTAGACAGGTGGCTGTCTTACGCAGTGCCATTATAATGGGGGAAAAAAATGCAAGTGGTGAAATAGACAGTGCCCATTTGTACAAGCAATTTTCTTATTCAGTTGGCCATTAGAACAGGTTCAACCATACGTGAATGATTATCAGTGAGTTTTCATCAAAGAGGACAGACTTTCTATAGTTTTCTTTTTAGTGTGTCCTTATTGAATTGTTTTGTTGTCTCATAATTTTTATCATATAATCTTCGTAGAGTTTTCCATTTGAAGTTTTTAAAGTGCATTTTCGTGTATTTATCAGCTTTTTGAAATATTCAGTCAATTTTTATATTATGCCCTATAGGTTTTCATGAAAAAGGTAGCTATATTATATTAATTAAAAATTTTGTGTATAGTAAAATATTGAATGTGGCGGGGAAGAGCGGCTTTGATATCATTGTTGCTTCTGGAAGAGCGTTTTTGACATCATCAACTAGTATGTTTTTATATTTCTTTGTTACCGGTAAACTTGGTGTAATCGCTAACAGATAGACAAGTTGCATTACATTTCGTCTCAATTTTTCAGCAACAGGAGGGTGTTGATATTTTTCGGATTTTTTGGACAAATTCCTAGGATAAGATTTCTATTCAGAAATACACATATGCTGCTCCCTTTTTCGATAGTTTGACAAAAATCAACCACTCATACACAGAGGCAAAAGCTGACTTGTTTAACAGAGTAATGAGAGTAAGACAAACCACTGAATATAGAGGAGATCACACGCAAAAAGTTTTCCTGCAATATGCACGTGAATAACATGTAACGAGATTTTGTTCCAAAATGTTCCCAGCACAGCTGTAAACCAGAAAATGCTGAGGGGAAAATGTTCAGTGTATCGAGTCCCAAGCCTGAAAACACAGACGGAAAAATGTAGAGTCTGTTTTAATATGTAAGCTGAAAAAAATTACAGAAACATGGAGTGTCGATACCATGATCAGCACCATCAAGATGAGGTATATGCTTACTGCTTACCACTATCACTGTTCCTAGGATGGATTTAAAAAAAAAAAAAAAATTTACAGTGGCTCTTCCCCGGTCTTCTGTGAGTGATTTGTCAAGCTTTCTCTGGATTCTTCAGTCAGCCATGCACCAGCTGGTTCAGCTCCTTGTTTTTAGTACAAGATTGGACTTTGATCCCGTCGGGTACCTATGCACTATGGTAATACTGAATTATTGCTCAGAATTTATGGGTTTTTTGTTTCCAGACTGGGACAGGTGAGCTTCCTGTTGAAGACAGCAATGCCATCAGAGAATACATGTGCATGAAGGCGTATCTAGTGAGTGCCAGTTTTATTCTATTTTTTTTTTTATAATAAAAAAATTTTTTTGGTGTGTTTTTGTTCATTTCTTTTTTCGTTGTAATTGATTCACCGCAGGCATACTGTATGACAATACAAACAGGCAGTGGAAAGTTTAAAAAGAATTTCAGTTCTCTGAATATCTCTAGGTTTTAGTTTATTAAAGTCTTGGTGACAGTATTTGTATTCTATTTTTCCCCTCTGAGGACAGGGGTGAAAGGGTTAGACAGAACTCAGTTCTTTTTTCTTTTGTTTCTGTCATAACACGTGTAAAAGGGTTGTGTGAAACTACCTTTATTTCTTCCACTCACAGGATGCGGTGGAAAGCTTCAACGACTGGTTCAGCTTGTACCATCAGGGCCGGCCGGCCAAGCCCAGCGTTGGCAGTGAGGGTGTGGCTAGCTTCACGGACCGTGTGGCTCTTGAGCACAAGATGAAACAGTACCAGATGGAGATGGAGCGTTGGAGGCATAGTCTCCGCCAGCAGACCAGGGTGGGTATTTGTCACTGCTGTCGTTGCGGTTCACCAACTGCTGATCTCTGAGATAATATAAGATAATGTCACAGACATTGCGGTTCACCAGCTGGTTTCTGAGATAAGAGAATGTATCACAGTTGTTGCCGTTTGCCAGCTTGTCTTTGAGGTAAGATAAGATGATGTCAAAGACATTGCGGGTCACTAGCTGGTCTCTGAGATTAGAAGAGATAAAATCACAGTTGTTGCGGTTTGCCAGCTGGTCTCTGGGATAAGATAAGATGATGTCATATGGGTTGGCTGGTAGTGTCTAAGGTAAGATAAGGTCACATTGTAGTTTTGCTGCTGCTGAGATATAAAATGATACAGTAAAGTAATATATAGTTATTCGCTACTTAAGAAAATGTCTCAGTTTTAGGATGCTGATTTCCGAAATAGGAAAAGATAATGTCTCAGTTGTTGGATGGATGCAGATCTCCAAGGTAAGTTAAGATAATATTGCAGTTGTTAGCTGCTAATGTCTAAGATAAGATGTTGTAGTTGTTGGATGCTGCTCTTTGAGATAAGGTAATGTGGCACTTGCAGGAAGGTGACATCTAGAGGCCGAGGTAAGAATAATGTCACAGTAGTTGGCTGCTCTTCTTTGAGATAACTTAAGATGAAGTCATTTTTGTTGGCTGTCTGAGATAAGATTATATATTGTCAGAATTGTTTGTCTTAAATATCCTCCAAGATTTAAATCAGCTGAGCGTTGACCATACAACAGAAAGTCGGCATGAGGCTAATATTTCAAGCCTAGGTAGCCAGTTGAGTGCTATGTTGGATATTTGAGGGACTGCACTGCCTTTTTGTTCCTGGGGGAGGGGGGGGGCGCTGTGTATCTAGTATGCTACCTGTCATCAATATTAATGTCTTTCTCGCCCTAGATCAGGGTAAAGGCCAAAAGGCTATGAACACTTTCCACATTTCCCTATTCCAGGCTAGTTTCTTGATATTATTCCAAGTTGTCCCACTTTTTATTCAAAGAGACTTGTTCAATGGAGGAGGTCAGTTGAGTCTTTTCAGCTTTGTCCACTGTCCTTCCTTGGTCCTACTGGTGCTAAAGCTTGTCCAAGATAAAAGAATTATACTTGCTTGTTTGTGTTTCTTTTGCTTTCTTAGTTTTTACAGGGTTGGGTAGATTGGTGGTGGCGGGTGCTCTGGTGTGATTTGCTCCTTCTTTCCTTTCAAACATCTATCGTCCTTATCTCCCCTTCTTCTTTTTTATGTTTGTTTCTCTCTTGTAACACCTCTAATCTTCTGGCGCTCATATGACCTTATGCAGTTGCAAGCGCTGTAAAACCTCTACTAAAACTAAAAAAAGGTTGGGTAGTTGACCCTCCGCCAACTGGCTCTTTTTGGGAGACCAGGCTTTAGTCCCCTCTTATGACACAAGTGTCAAGGCAGGTGTAATTCTTTGCTCCTTTATAGTTAAACTATGAGCCCTCCTCTATACAGCAGCAGGTGAGAGAGTGACACTTGGAAGCTGTTCTGTAATATGAACGTTCCGGGTTTTTTTGGTTTGTTTTCAGAATATTCTTACAATGTGCAAACTATGATTTATTTTTCTTTCTTACTTTTATTAGGTACCACAAGCGAAAATTTTTTGGAACAATATTGACGTTTAAACCTCAGGGGTTCAAATCTACTCTATGAAATAACATTAAAAAAAGAATTATCAAAATCCATCAATAAACAATCGAGATATGGTATTTCAAAGTTTTATTTTTAAACGAAACCTTTTCAACTGCGACTTTCACCCATGTTTGAGGTGTTCTAAAATACAAAGTGCATGATCAAATCAATGAAAACTTTGTTTTTCCCAGAGCTGTCAACACAAATATTGATATCTTTAAATCAAAGCATGTTAGAATGACTGGTTTCCAAGATATAGGCCTTAAAAAATTGAAAAAAAAAGCCAAAATTTGTCATTAAGAGCTCAGAACCCTATTTTAACCTCTTCCAAATTAGTCAAAACTGCCTCCTCATTAGTGAAAATCACACAATCATTACAAATACATGCGTAGACTTAGCTGAATTTTTTTCAGACCACTCTGACCATAAGTAACTTTTCTGGACTCCTCTGAAGTGGGCTTCGGTGCAAAAAACGCCTCTTGGAAAAAAATTAGGGGAACTCTGGTACATCCTCGGGCAAAAAGCATCACAACAAGTGAACAAATTAAGCTACAGGGCTAAATCATACATCAAATTAAAGCTCAATGCAAGCTCTACGGGGTCAAATCAAAATTGTTTACTAAAACCTCTCATAACACTCCATAATAGGGCCCTAATGCCCAAAAACCTGCCATTATTGAGTGAAAATTATAACGTCTGCCGACTGGAAAAAAATTCATATAAAATCAACACATTGTGCTACAAGGTTGCATTATATATCAAATTAAAGCTCTTTTCAGGCTCTGTACAGTGGATTAGTTTATAGAAAGAAAAAAACCTTCCAATCATTTCAGATATGGACATTAATGTGAAAAAAGTCATCAATATTGGTTCAGAAAATTAAGATTTCTGCTCAGGGGGTTTAAAAATTGGAATTAAATCAACATACTGATCTACCGTGGTTCATCTTGTATAATATAGATCTAGTTCTAGATTTATTTATCATTTTAGCTGAGAAAGAAACCAGTGGCTGGGGAAATACAATGTATCATCGTGTGTCCAGTAAGTGGATGGAAGAAGGGGGGGGGGGGGGAGGGGGGGGGGGGCATTTCTCCAATTAGCCTATCAGGTGACATCTAGGTCTAACTAAGTCTAAGAATACGTAAAAAGGCTGGTTGATTCAATAATTGAATATCCACCAATCAAGAACGTAGATCTAGCCTTTTTTGTTACCGAATTAAATGCCAAACAACATCTACGAACATTTCCATCGGTAACACTGACACCCGGTAACCCCCTTCCGAGTGTTTAGTAGTGTGTGATGACATGTTACTATAAACAGAACTCCCAGTTCAACTCTTCACGGCTTTAATTTTTCACTTTGTCGACCTGAGATGCTTAGATTTCGATGCATTTAGAATAAATAAGATGTTCTTAGTTGAAAAGACAGCAAAAATACCACCACGAAGCGATACATTTGTATAGATCGCAATTAATTCACTATGAGGTGGGGAAAATGTAGGTCGGCGTGATTCCCACCAAACAATAACAATCCAACCACACGGCAAGTGGTGGCCGATTAATCTTATTTTTCAAAACACAATATTCATAAGTATCCTAAAAGAAAATTATGATAATACTTACATAAATTGACGTCATAAACAGATCTATCGAATGTTTCTTTTACTGAACCATCATTATAATCGTCTGCTGGTTGGGTCAAGTCAGAGGGGGTGGAAATGGGCAATGGAACAGCCGCAATGGCAGAATGACGATCTCCCGAAAGTGGTTGCTACCCCACTTCAGAAAAAGTAATATTTCTACTTCGTGGAACGTAGTTGGCTTTTCTAAACACATAAACTTGATGGTAGAGATGTCTGGGAATATGATCCTGGCACGGAGAGCCCGATTTGTGTCGAATTTCATATTTTAAAATGCTTTCTTCGTCTTTACATCGTACCACTCAAGCTTTCCGCTCGGAATAAAAACATAAACACATTCCCCGGAAATTCTCCTGAAATCCCAGATTTTTATGTTTCAAACCGCAAGAAAATTCGATGATTCAAGACTGAGAAATCGAAATTTAAAACAAGTACCCCCCCAAATCTAAGCGCGCAAAATTGCAAGACGGCCGAGTTTTCCCGTGTTAAACTTTAGCCAATTAAAAACTAAATATGCAATCATAAGTATCAGTTTCTCTTTCACCATGGAGAAGGAAAGACACAGAAAACTGGTATAATTTTTATTAGTGTTTACAAAAATTAAAACCAGCTAATAGTTGGATGAAGTTGTCCAAATCTGGCTCCAGCCGTAGCTGTCTGCCTTGAAAACGGCTCGCCTGCGGTACCTACTTTTATACTGATTAGTAGCGTGGAAAACTATCAAGTTAACAGCAACAACCTTCCTTGAACCTCATTCTGTGCAGTCAAAGAATCCATCTAATATATTGAAAAGGTTTCCCTTTTCCATTTTCAAAAGGTTGGCAGCTCTGCTTGTGTCATTAAGGATTAAAAATAGGTTACCCAAGGTCTGGCATGTGATCTGAATGAGTTTGCCTCCCCTTTTCTGTTCTTTTCATCAGCACTCCTCATAACACAAAATCTGTTCAACAAATAAAGATTCTCTGGTCCCATGAAGTTTGTGTTATACAGTAGTTTTACTGTATATGATCATTCTATGGATAAGAGGAGGTTGCTTGTTTTTTTTCTCCCAACAACTGTTGTGTGGGTCATGATTTAAATGTGTACCTTTTTATCTCTTGGTCTCAGGTGACCAAAGACAGGATCTACAATGTGCTGTTGTTTGCTGATGGAGGTTGGCTGGTTGATGCAGAAGAGGTGAGGAATTGCACAAGCTCATGTGAGCAGTAATATGCTTTATTTCTGCATGGAAAGAAACAACCTGCCACTCTTTTATTCCTTCTACCTGTGCGTTATAAAGGTGCTCTGGTAAATGCATCCAGCTATCATTTCGGAGTGTTTAGTATTTTATAGAGTAATCACTTACAAAAACAAATTTTGTAATAGTTGAATGACATTTCCAGTTGTTTCTCATGTATTGAGTCTTCATTCTTATTCTTCCCCTAGCATCTCTCAAAACAGAATTACCCCCCCCCCCCCCCCCCCCGCCCCTCTTTTAGGCCATTCCCAAAGGGGGGACATTAACGTATATGCTCAGTACAATTGTAAATGGGCTGATTCATCAGTGTCATGTTCATGTCTGTTCCTGAACTGCATGCAAGGAACTGCTGCTTTTTCTTTCCTAATCCTTACTATTGTCATTTTTTCCTCTACTTCTTTTGTATGTTTGTCACACTCTTGTGACCCCCTATTTCCGAGATGCCTTGAAAGTCGAAGCAGACTTTGTGCTGTTGAAGCTAGAGAGGTGAGCAGAGTAAGCCTGATTCCTTGTATGGACTTCTCTGTTGACATCCACCCCTTGGTGCTCATATGACCTTATGCAGTTGCGAGTGCTGTAAAACCTCTACTAAATTTAAAAAAAAAAAATCATCACTACAGTGCCTCACATATACCTTTGTTCTATGTTCTGCTTACCTTTGTTCTTTTCTATTTTCCTTTGTTCTCTGTTCTTTTTTCCTTTCAAACATCTATCATCTTTATCTCCCCTCCTTCTTTTTAGTGTTTGTTACTCTCTTGTAACACCTCTAATCTTCGGCCTTATGTGATGCACGTGCCGTAAAACACTTCCTAAAACTAAAACTTGTTCTCTGTTCTGCTTACCGTTATTTTGTTTTTCTAAGAGTTGGGGCGAGCGGACGGACGGGTTCGTTACTCGCGGACTCAGTCAGAGCGAACGGGTAACGGACAGCCATGAGAGCGAACTGCGAACCTCAAGACAGTTCGTTTTTTGGGTCTGCTCCACAATTTGACTCTCTCGCGAGCGGACTGCGGACCTCAAGCCTCAAGTCAGTTGGTTTTTTGGGTCCGCTCCAAAATTTTATTCACTGGGCGGGCGGGCGACGAGACGAACTCTAGCAGACGAGAGGCTCGACGCGAGATTAGACCCATCGTCTATTGTTTGTTAATTAGGCCTGATGTTTCAAACCACTAGTGGTGCCACAGGGAGTGAGAGAGGCTGGTTGCGTAGTACTATGTGTGTAACCTTTCACCTCGTGCGTGGGGCACACTGTGTACGTTCCAATTATCGCAAAGGCCGGGGGGGGGGAATTTCCGCCATGAACGCCTAGCTACAATGTGAGGCAGGAGGGTGATTTTTTTTCGGGGCGGGTGGTTGTAAGTTGTAGGCAATGGAAGGAGTCGTTCCCGTCGAATGCACGGAGTCTCTCGGTCTGCCCGTCCGCTCGCTCGCTAAATGAACTGTTGTCTCTGCCCAGTGTGTGGCGAGTAGCGAACTACTCCTCACAAACGGACGGTTCGTTACCCGTCCGCTCGTTTGCTGGTAGTGCCAACGAGTAGTTTGTTACTCGCGGACGCTAATTTTGCGAGCCCTATTATTTCTGTTTATCCTTATTCTATGCACATTTGTTCTATGTTCTGTGTACATTTATTGTTCAGGAGACTGACATGGACGAAGTCCGCCAGCGCCAGATGAGCCAGCTGCGGAAGCTGCACTTGCCTGCTCTCTGCCTGAACCTGCACAATGTACTTCACTCTAGCGAGATGTATGCCGATGCTGTGCAGATTGCAGATGTCATTGCCTCAGAGCATCATCAGCTGTACCAGGTAAGGGCTTATCGAATGTTTAACTCACTGACTATTGTTCCCGTCACAGGTACGGGGCGGGCGGGCGGTTCGCTGGCATGGGTCCTGTACCTCCGACGGGATGGACTTTGCACTTTTGTTCCGAAACTTGTGCTCCCGTCTTATGTACGGAAACGGACTCCAGTGCTAGTTTTACTACTTGTTTCGTTTTGTGCTAAGTTTGGCGGATGTTGTGTGGTAACTTTTTAAGAAATTGAAGGTGAAGGACAGTCACCCCAACTGGGGTTGAACTGACTGGAACTAGCGCTATGTTTTTTCTATACAGTTGATAGCAACTTGAGAGTCCCATTGAGGTAATGGTCGAAGAAGTCGCATGAACAAGAATCACAGTATTTCGCTGTTTTCGATACTTCTGTTCATTAAACTTGCTTTAGTGACTCAGAATATGATGTGTTTGATAGTTAGGACCCTGGATATGTACCCGAACACCCTTCGAGTCGTAGTTTTAGGGCTAGATCGAGCACTTGTACTGGTGCTGTTCACGAAATGAAATCACAACTTTGTGCCCTACCTTTGTCTCATGTACCGTAGTCTCCGCCTAACCACACTCCAGACATCACCAACAAAAATCTATTCCATATATTAAAAATTCAACAGAAATTTTTAGTATTATATCTTCTCTTCATTCTGTGAAAATTTCATGAAGTTTGGATGAAAAATGGTGGATTATTTTAAAAAAGTATAGAGAAAAGTCGCGTTTTGAGAAAACAGCCGCTAAAGAAAAATAAAATACTGACTTTATGAGGAAATGGCGGTGACAAACATGCCCGGTTTGGGAAAAAATAAGGTTTTTGGGGGTTCTTATGCAATGAAATAGTTGTAGGAGAGGCTGAGGAAGCTAAAAATTCCTACAACTCAAATTCCATCATTTTGAGCCGAATTTTGACTTTGGGGGTGTAGCAAGCCCCACCCCACTCACTGACTACTGGCCCCTTTCTTCACTAGTCACTTGCGCTGAATACTGGCGTTTTTGGGAGTATTTCAAAACACCACCAAAACTCTCAGAATTACCCTATTGTAATTATTTTTTGACACAATAAAGTTACATTCAAGCTTAATGTAATACAAAAAATTTAAGTTGTGTAAGTCTAATACTTAAAGTTTCATGATTTAAAAAAAAATTGGCATGAATTTGATTTTCTGAAAAATTTCCAGAGACGTGCCAAATAGAATGAAATTCACAACAACAAAAAGTTCAGTGTTCTGCTTTGATTTTTATGCATGTGTGAGTGTTTGGTGAAAATATAAAAGCTGGGATGTGCGTCGATTCAGAACCACACTCTGAATTACTACAGTTGTCTCCGCCTTAACACATGCCATACAAAAGCCCCACTCCCTCTAAACGCATGCTCCGATCCGCGAAACACACCGCACGGCGCACCGACAGTGGAATTTTAGTTGCCGCGGGGGGTTCCCCGCCGGGCCCCTTATCACGTCACAGTCAAGGGGGTCAGCTCCCTGTCGCCGCTCTGTCTGGGCCGACTTAAATTTTGGTATTTTTTAACGTACAATTTTAGCTGTATCCTTGTATTTATGGTAATTCTCATTTAGTGCACCCAAAGCAAGCATTTCTGCTCTTGAGGCTAATAAAAGAACGGACTTTGTAACTTGTCTTGTTATTTCGTTAGACGCGCTGGAGTCAGCAATGCTAAATTGTTGGGTTTTTTTGACTAGCGGGACTGAAAAAAAAATCAATATAAAAAATAGGCCTCGTCAAAATCTGTCGAACTTTTGGAACATGAACGACATAGCATTGGTGCAGATACTCTGAAAAGATGGTATCTGCGTATATAATAGAAAGCTGTAATTTTGCAACTTTATCCATCGGGCACACAATTCGCTATGAAGTAATTCCTCCAAATACAACTTTATGTGTCTAATATAATCGTGAATATTCACCTATTTTCTCGAAAGTTTCTAAAAGTTACCATGAAGTTTCCCTATGAAAAGTACAAATCGATTTTAGTACCAGAATACATCTTCAATGTAATACACGAACAGTATCTGTTACACTCACGAAATTCCTTACTTTTCTTAAAACGCTAAGTCTAGGTTTTGTAGGTTGGCTGAATAATAGGGATGACTTCTCGAAATCCTAATATCAGCTGCTGGAAAGCTCTGAAGTCTTGTTTAAAGAATACTTTATGCAAACAAAAGCGTACCCTTTATTCTTTGGTCATTTAATTCTGACTTTAGCTGATTGAATTTAATTTCTCATGGTATTTGTGTACACATTTCATTTCCTTTAGAATATATATGGCATTTCCCCACCAGTTTGGCAATTTTTGTTTTTTGGGCTCAGCACCTTGTACATCTATTTGAGAACACATTTCTTTGTAGATATCACTGGAAGACGTTTTGTGTAGATAATACTGAAAAACGTTTATTATAGGCATAAAAAAATATAAATTTTCAGTTTCCAAGGACTCTTAAGCTGTGGAAATCACGAAACTTTGGCAGCCATTTTCTCGCTAATTGTATCTTTAAAACGAGGTGACTCCATCTCCTTCAATCACAAAATATCTTGATTTCTATTCAAGATAGGTGGATATTTTTTCACCGAAAGCAAGACAAACGAACAACAGCTTTAAAATGATATCTATAACTCCACATGCTCGAAAATTGACGAGCACCTGATTCCCCTGCTTCGGGACACATACATATTAAATTTGTATAACTGAAAGATACACATTGGAAAATTCATACATAACAAAAAGATCCCAGCGTCCGAATTGATTTCGTTATGTGCATACTAGACTATCTAGCCTGTAGTTGGGTGAACTAGCTTTTTCATTTGTGGTTTCTCAAAAATATTTTGCATTCCAAGTTTTTTTAACAAGATTCTTGTGTTCTTTCAGGACTTTGACACAGAGTCCCTGCAGCATCTCCTGGGCCAGATCAGCAGATCATCACGCTGTCTTTTAGACGAGAACAAAGACCCACTGGGCTACGAAGTGGTGTAACTCTCAGGTTGAAAAAGAGCTTTGTCCGTGTTGTTAGTACAATAGAACTCATTTACAACTGTATTCACAGAGCCAGGGCCTTAGTGCTAGTGCCATTATGTAATGGATGTGATTCTAACCAGTGTAGAAGAGAAGTAATAGAAATGTTTATGTGCTTGCCATTGTCCAGCACTGATGATAGGAATATAAAATTTGGTTACACTCATTAATGAAAGTAAAGTCCTACTATTTTGTAGAGCAAGGGAGGTTTTGGCAGATGCAAGCAATTGTGTGGTGAAAATAGATTTCCTCAGTGAACAATGAAAACAGGGAGAAGGTTTCTTTTCACATCTGACATGCTGTGCTATTAATAGCAGAATCAAATGAACATCAGGCTCTGGTGGCTCTATAGTCTCGACATCCCTCCGTCATTACTGGCTCCTTTTCTCTTTTGTCTTCTTCAGTTGAGAGACCCAGCTTGGTTCTTGAAAGGCCAAAATGCTCACCTTATTTAAATAAATTTGTCTCTTCTGTGCTTTGACTATGTCTCAAAGGCAGAGGATCAGACTTTCAAGCTGTCTGCTTTTTTTTCTCTTCTCGCTACTCTTCTTTCCCATTTTACTTTTGCATTCACCTAGTTAGGTCAAATTGCGATACACGATCTCTAATTGCCCTGAAAAAAAATTGGCTGTGTGGATACTATGTCCAGCATCTCACAGCAGTATTCTCTCTAAACTTGAACTGATCACACTTAAAACAAAGAGGGAATCTCCATTCTAAGAAAGATGAACCACATTGATCGTTGTATCAGTAATGTTTCAGTAAAGTAAAGCAATGGGGGAAATGAAGCTGAGTTTAAGAAATCTTTTTGCTCAAGATTTGAGCGATTCCAAAGCAGTTGTAAATGAGTTCTACTTTACAATGCCTGATGCCATGCCCTTCATCAGACTCATGCTGTACTCATGGTTCAAACTGACATATTAAGAATGACCTCAATGTTCCTTCTCATGTGTTCATAATAATAACATATTTTGTTTAAGTAATTATGTTGTTTCTTGGGGATTGCTATATCACTCTCAAACAATCCCAAGTTCTTGCTTAAGAAAGGTTGACAGACACGTTAAAGTTTGATGTATGAATGGCGAGTTACATGTATTAAATAAAGTTTCAATGATTTGTAAATTTGAGTTCTTTTTTAATATCTTTCCAAAGTTTTGTTGCAACAACTGAACAGATAGAGAATACTATTGTCAGCAAGCTGATAGAATGTCTTAAGCACAGAAAGCAGAATTTTCCTGGAGAGCAAAAAAACAAACGTTTTTCAAGAATTGTATCTCCGCTTTGAAACCAGTTCGTACCAAAAGAAAGATTGAAGCTTTACATATGTGTGTGTGCCTGGTGAAAGGGACCACATGTCGCATTTTGGAAAATCCCGTTTTTTTAGCATTTTCTTGTACAGAATTCATTTCTGAACAATGTGCTTTTTAAATTTTGAAGATATCTTGAGTAGTTTTTGAGATATGGGCGATTTTGTAAGGCAGGGTACGGAAACAAAGTTTTGAGAAAAACGGCTCTAAAGTTTCACCTCTGTTTCTGCAGAAAAAACAAAAACAGAACACCCTTTTTTCATAACAAGTCACCATTCTAGTAAAAAGGTTTTGCTGTTGCTGAAATATAATGTTGTTAAATCATGTTCATAATTATTACTGTTTTGTTTAAAAACTTGATACCCCCCTCCCTCCCCCCTCATCTCCTGCAACACACACAGGCAAAAAAAGTATCTTCACCACAGTAACTAGGGAACTTAACACGATCAATCATCAGGGTCAGAGGAAAACTTTTTGTTCCTTACCCACCTAACAAGATTGCCACATATCCAAATCTTAGAACCCAGACTCTCCCAGGAATAAATGAAATTTTGTTTTGCATACTTTTAGAATTAAGAAAACAAAAATGCACTACTATGAGTAAGCTAGATCTAAACTAAGCTAGATTTAGATCTAGATCTAGGTTTATCAACAAAGAACAGCGTAATGATAATTATTTACTATTAATTATCATTATAATAAATAATTATTAGTTTGCTAAATCTAAATCTGTTTCTATTATCACTGTTGTTTTTGTTGTTGTTAATCTTTACCTGCTTCAAGTGCGGGGTCTGGAACTGGCGATGGCACCACAGATCGAACTCATCTTCTTCCTCTTCTCCCAAATCGACGTCAGAAACGAAATAATCGCATATTACATCTCTAATGTCTTCTTCAGTTGCCATTCTGACATTCCAATGCGTCTAAGAGAATTGAGAAGAGACACAATTTCCTGCTCATGAATAGCAGTACTAGATCTAGATCTAGTACAAGATCTACTACTAATCTAACAGTACCGGTAGTAGTAACAGCTGGCAGCTCCGCCGTGTTGTTGTGCTTCGAGACGACCTGACAACACAGTCACTTCTCACAAACCAACTTTAAAAAGCAACTTTACAATAAAAGAACAGCTTCAAAGTGTTTATATTACGTCTTCAAAACAAATTCACCACCACATTGAACAGGAATTTCAAGAAATACGGTTTGCACAGGGCAGAAATAGGCGATACAAGTTTGCTCTCCAAAGAAACAAAAGGGTGTGGGTGTGCAAAGTTTCGCTTTGTTTACATGTTCTAGATATTCATGCGCACTACCTGCCATTGGAGAGCAGAGAGAATGACCTAAATTTTAGTATGCAATGTGATTGGGTCGACTTTATGAATGGACAAGAGAAACCATCCGCAGTGTTTACCCTGAAAGCCAGTTTCCTCACGCATTTTTTGGGATTATGCACTATACCTTGGGTTAAAAAACACCTTTTAAAATGTATTTTAAAGTTAAAATAACCCAAATCCTTGTAAATATCAATAAATAAATGGCTGAAGAATCCATTTTTAATGGAACTTAGTTTTTGTCAAAAATTCTATTTTTGACTTTGAAGCCTGATATCTCGGTTTGAGAAAATGCGACATGTGGTCCCTTTCACCAGGCACACACACATATTGATTGACATGTGAATCATCTCGTGAAAAGATATTTTGTCAAATGAGATTTGTGGCTAGGTACAGTAGTCCATCGACCTTTTGATGTTGATAAAATGTAGTCAAACCTAGCTGTACCATCTACCTTGGGACTAGCATAAAGTTGGTAGTATAGCAGGGCTGGCAGTATCCACAGGATAGCACCTATTGCCATCTTGACCAGTGGTAGACTGGTAATGACTATAAAGTACCCCGTTATAAAACAAACAAGAATCTAGATCTAGATCAATTGTTTCCGCAAAAAAAGAGCGCTCTAATTTCCGGCGAGAGGGAATGTCGTCAGCTCCCTTCCGTTTAATTTTTTTTAAGCTCGCAATTCTATGTCCGAATGCATAAAAATGCTGCACATTTTTTCAAAATTCTTTTTTTTTTTTTTTTAATTCCGTGCAGCGGGTGATATTCCTCAGCGCTGTTAATTTTTCCGCAACCATGATGTCATATTATATAGACAGTCCAAGACACCCATTTGTCTAATGTCTAGGACGGCCATTTTCCCCTTGACAATGTGTGGGGCCGTTCTGAATAATTGAAATTGTATACTGTATAGTACAATTTTCTTCAGGCCACAGCACATGATGAGACGACCTGGGTTTTAGTTTTACAGTAATCATTTCAAAAGACTGTTTCTGTCACCATTTTCAAACAAAGAACAGTTGTGTGGAAAAAAAAAATTTGTGACACAGTCCATAACAAACAAGCGGTATTATGACAAAATGTTTTATTACAGTATATGTACAGGGGTCTTTAAAACACAAATCATCTAATCCTTGCACACATGAAGTGAAATAATTACACAAACAGAAGGATCAAATACATGGCGTCGACAAATGAATAATGAATCAACTTCTAAATCAAATTATATAATTCTTTAGAGTGAACAGGTAAAAATGCATTGTATTGTTTTGCTGCCATTTCTGCAAATGTACAACTCGTACATTATAAAACACATACAGAGGTTTGTCCAATTCAGTTGTATAATACTACCAGTATCATGAATATTTTTCAGAACTTCTTCCTCTCCCTTCGCACATTCACTGCATTAGAAGAATAAGAAGGGACTACAGGCTTCTGTTTGATTTCTTTAGGTCAACAAACACTCTTTTTTTATAAAAGTTAAGCCAGTCATGAGATCTCAAAGAAAGTGCTTGGGACTTCGTGTACAGTAAATTCACTTGCTAAATCTACTTAGCATCAGCACAGTCTATCAAAGAAGTTCTTTGGTTGAGTCAAGAAACGTAGGCTACCTTTTCAATTTCAAAGAGTTCAAATTGTGCTGTAACTATGAAAAACATACAACAGTAATAATATGCTTTTCCCTGGACTCCAGAAATCATTTGTGGATCAATTCGTGGATCAGCACCTTGTCACAATTCCAAACCTCTGTATTTTCATTATTTTTTTCATACAAATTACACTGTGTAAATTAACACATACAGTGGAGTCCGCTTAAACCAAACACTGCAGAACTTATTCTTTGGTTTACTCGTGCTTTTGGAATAGAAAAGTTGTTCAAATAGCAATGATATTTGACAGTGTTGAGTTGGGAATACCAGCCTTGCGGTAAGTTTCACTTTTCAAACATTTTTTTCTTTCTCATCTGCCTCGTAGTCATAGTAGGCTAAATACTATTTAAGCTGAAGGCTGTATACCTAGTGCTTTCTCTCTGACATTGTCAGCTTGCTTTATCTGCTGAAGTCTCAAAGAAAACATGAAAGAGTATTATATCAGTACGTTGTACTGTGCTCCGCAAAGGCAAGAGAAAAGGGAAAGCAAAATGCCTGCAACACCATGAAACACACCACATGCCGTCACATGTTCCTGTGAAGGGCCTGTGTGAATTAACTTCACGGAGAGAATAGGCTATACTTTAACCAACCAAATGTCGTGTGACAGATGCATGTATATACTCATTTTCCTAGCTTCACTAGGCCTATACACAATGTGTAGGCTCATTGGTGTGTGTAATAAAAGTAGGCAAATAGTACGCTGGCGATGCTTCTCTCAGGTTCGCAATCAACACACATGTGTTCTCATGTCTCTTTCTTCTGTTTCGCCATCTTGAAGCCCATAAGACTTGTTAATTTGTTTTATTTGCGGGTTACTAGTGAAGATTCGACTTAACCTTAAAATTCTTTTTGGGTTAGAAATGGAAGCATTTTGGCTTTCAAAAGAAGAAAAACAAAAATGGGAAATTTTTTTCCCCCCCAGTTCACTGCTGTTTTCGGATCGACTGTACTTGGTTTAAGTAGACTCCAGCGTACATGTGCAATCACAAACACATAAATGAGGGTTTGAGAGAACATGAATACAAATTTGTATGACTCAACAATTAATCAGTCAGGAAACATTTTTAGAATTGAGATGATACATATATGTACAATAAAACCGACAAATAGGCCTACAGCCACTTGACTTGATGGTTATGGAGGGTACACTGACTACAAGAAATGAAAATTGTACAATGACAGATGAGGGTCATGACATTGTTTTTTTTTTCAATTAGTGACTGGTCCCAAAATCTCTAAATCTGTAAAAGATTATTTAGCAGAAGATAGAAATTAGATGACCATCTCTACTACTTCAATCGCCAAAGTGTCCAAATCTTTGAAAGCTTGAAAGGAGACGAAAATAAAACATTTCCTCCTTTCTACTCTACTTCGGTCGTCAAAAGAAATTTAAGAATAACTTCAGGGCACTGATCATGCTTCTATTTCTTTGTTAAAAAATCATCCACATTATACTGGCATAGAATCTCCTGTTGAACCCTGTAATGCCAGTGTGAAAAAGCGGAACAAACTGGAACACATCCTCCAGTAGTGCAGGACACACAGAGCACTCATACAGGAAACGCAGCCAACACCAGCAAAAACTACAGGAGAAATTATGCAGGCCAATAGACAAACTGAGAAGGATGGCCCAATATATGATAGATACCGGACTTCAAGGGTGACACAATCGAGAAGAAGGAATCGAACTCGCATCTTCCATGACAAAGAGCCAAACTGTTAAACTTTAACCACAGAGGCCGGTAGTCACAAGTGAACAATGTGCCGACAATTTCAGAAGCAAAACATTTTCTATTCATCTGCGCCAAATTACTGAGAGCACCAATTTCTTTATATGAAACTACTTTTTTTTTTTTTAAAGATAAAACTGTTAACTGAGGATCAAGTTTCCATTATTCATGAGGAAGATGAGGGATCATATAATTAGGTAGGCTCATAACTTTGTTAACTTTTGTTATAGCACTGTATGTTACAGCAGTCAGGACAATCATTTACAACTCGCTGGCTAGTCATGTTGCCCAAGGAAAAGCCAGACACCACCCAATAACACTAACCTTCAAGATTCTTCTAACTTTTTCACATTTGTTAAAAAGCCTTACACTACGTACATTTTGAATTACACACAGACAGTGAGTAGTCAAATTTCTAATTTTGTAACATCGGTGTTCTAGTGGTTAGGCTCGTGTTCTTGAAAAAGGCACTTTATATGACTTGTCCTCATTTCTCACGTGTGGGAATGGACACCAACCTATAAACAGTAAAAGATCTTGTCAGTATCATTCTCAATATTTGTGAGTTAAAACAAGTGTCTGCTTGCACTGAATTCTTCCCAGAGAGCCGAGAAAGCAGAAAATATCTGTGAATGTGCCAAGGCCTGCTGGGTTAATGCGGTAAAAGTTCCAAAGCGTATAGAGCTGTAGA
Source organism: Aplysia californica (assembly GCF_000002075.1). Classification (NCBI taxonomy): domain Eukaryota; kingdom Metazoa; phylum Mollusca; class Gastropoda; order Aplysiida; family Aplysiidae; genus Aplysia; species Aplysia californica. Next base: position 1,217,966 of record NW_004797450.1, read on the forward strand.
GCCTGGATATGCACTATATAAACTAAACTATAGTTTTCTCTTACATTTTACAGTATACACACACACACAGTCACCGTGGAGGTGTCCATCCGTTGGTGCTCCACTCCTTACCACAGCAGGCTTCCATCTTTCCCTGTCCTTGCTTTGATGAATTACTGTACTTCATAAACAAACAATAAACAGTCCGATTTCACAACCTACATTTTCACAGTACACAAGGCCAGTAAGGAGTCTATTTCACGACTTACATTTTATGAAAACTCAGCAAGTACGTAGTGTAATTTCATCTTTAACATTTTACTTCATATTCTTATTACACTAATTACATTTTACAGTACACATAGCATATTAATCAACGGTCAAAGTACAGTAGAACCTGCCTTAGCGTTTACCTCTACATAGCAGTCACCTGTGCCAATGGCAACTGTTACTTGACACCCTTGAGTTTTTCTTATTTTTAAATCTATCCCATGCGGCCACGTTAACCTATTTTCACCACAAGTCGGCCCCAAAACTTGCTCATAGTGGTCACTGGCAACGCGTTTTCCGCCAACCTGTACTTTGAGTGTGTACATTCAAATCAATGAAAAGAAACTCTTATGATAGATATCAATTTTAAGGGAAATAAAACTGAAAAATCATAAAATTGAGATTTCAGATTTTAAACCATCTGCCGACTTGGTCAACTCTAGACTACTAAGTGACCATAACTCAGACCCTGCCCATCACAGCCACCGGTCTACAAGGGTCCTTTTTCTCTGTGAAATTCAGTGACAATTATGGTTAGTTTCGACTGCACACGATCCATAACTTACATTGCAGTACACAAAGACAGTGCACACTACTTGTTTTAGTTTTTGTAGAGGTTTTACGGCGCTCGCAACTGCAAAAGGTCATATGGGCGCCAAGGGGTGGAAGTCAACAAAGAAGTCCTTGTAGGGAATCGGGCTTACTCCGCTTACCTCTCTAGCTTCAACAGCACAAAGTCTGCTTCGACTATCAAGGCACCCCGGAAATAGCGGGTCACAAGAGTATGACAAACATACAAAAGAAGTAGAGGAAAATGACGATAGCAAGGATTAGGAGAGAAAAAGCGGCAGTTCCCTGTTGTAGTTCAGGCACAGTTATGAGCATGACATTGATGAATCAGCCCATTTACAATTCTACTGTGCATAAGAGCATATTAACCTTTTGCCACTCGGAGGCGCCGATGTGCGCCATCATCGCTAACCCCCGTAGTCGCCGATGTGCGCCGACACGCCCACTCGATTCACCCGTTTGCACTACTTTCGTTTCTACGTTGTCTCGCTTTCTGCGAGGTCGCACGAGATTGCCGAGCTTATAGCGAGAATCTAGAGTGGTTGCCCTTTACTGTCGTGTTTATTTGGTGAAAATCGATCGAAGCACGCGAGAGCGGCGATTTTTTAAATTTCGTGCTTTTTAGAGACCTAAATCTAACTTCGTGGATGAAATTTTGCGTCGCTACAGGCACTGTATACGATGGAGACACTTATAATTGGGATTTAAATGCCGATATCGTCGACCAAGGGGCTAGATCTAGTGCTAGTAGTACAAGTAGTCACTCGGACACTCAGTCGAGAAAGAGAGAGAGAGCGAGAACTATAGTAGGAGAGCGAACACGATGTCGCAGGTCTAGATCTAGGCTCTAGGGGGAGGGGAACAACTATGATAGTGATGTTGATGGTGAGATCGTAGCTGGAGGTGATGATTTAGAAGACTGATGAAGAAGATAGGCCTAGCACCCACAGCACTTTAGCTAGATCTAGTACTACAAGCTGCACTATGAGGTAAAAAAGGGAGGAGCAACACTGGGACTGTGTGCTCAGTCACAACAAATCCTTTAGAGCATGTTGTGATCAGGATACATGGTAAAAAGGGGTCGTGCCACTACTGTGTAAAGACCAGAAACTTTACAAAGCTAGGCAGAGGGAGTGAGACAGTGACAGGATGCAATTTGGGCCAGGTTAGGCCTTGCAAAAGGCTGTTCTGGGTAAAACATTATGAACTTCTGCGGGCAAAAAAAGCGGGTTGTGTCTTTTGGGGGTTTTTTTTTTTCACTTCAGAATTTTTTTTTACCTAATACACAATGATTTTTCGTACAAAACCATACATTTTCTTGTAGTTTATTCATTTATCTGTGCTCTGACACCTAAACTGTAATTTTAGACTCATCCTCTGATTTTTAATGATTTTTAAAAATAATATAGTCATGCAGTCTAAGCGGAGTTAGGTCCCTTTTGCCAGAATTTCAGCCTTGTTGGGCAGGGATAGCTCTGAGGGTGAAAGGGTTAATGTCCCCCCTTTGGGAATGGCCTAAAGACGCTTCAGTCAGTAGTACCGCCCCAGAGGGTAACACTACTTCTTACAGCTTACAGTAAACAAAGACAGTGTACAGTACTCCTTCCAGCTTACAGTACGCACAGAAAGCAAATAGTCTGAACTTATGCTTTTCCACACAAGGCTGGAACATTTGAGCATATAACGAGTGAGTAAAGTCGCCACTGGCACCAGACTGAGACTGTAGTACGTAATGTAAAAAGAAACAAAAATATCATCCTGATTGAGTTGAATCACGAAGGAAAACCATGAAGAACGCAGTGGAGAAAGGTGGAGGCAGACACCAAGAAACTGGGTAAAACTTGGGACACAACTGGAGAAGGATTCACGGCACAGAGAGGAATTGTTCAAGGCTCACACACCTTAGCGAGCCAACTCACTTTACTTGAAACCTCGTCACAGTTTTGGTAACCACTTCCTTTCCTTCTCTCTTAAACGTCACCTTCAAATATGTCACATCCATACAGTGAACATTATGCAGCAGACAAGTCACTCATTCCACTCTCTAGGGCTTAAAATGTTGTAACATTAATGCATTCTCTTCCTTGGCAGCTTGCAGGTTCTGCTGATCGACGTTTTTCATTTCTTGGCCTACGAAGATTCCCCCAGAGCCACGAGCTCGATTCAGTGCATGTCGATGTCTGGATTCATACAAGTATTTCTGCAGAATAAATTGTGAAAATAATAAAATGAAGAGGAACATCATCTATGTATATTTATTTTTATGGGACAAATACTCAGTAAATGAAAATTAGCAAGACAAAACAACCACGACACCCCCCCCCCCCCCCCGGTTACTATACTGCGAACTGGGACGAGTACCATAACTTGCAAGATGCAAAATGACCTTAAATAACATATGAATCTGTTCGACAATATCATTTGCAGTCTGTGAACAATCAAATTTTTTCATCTCATCTGCACTGGCATAATGCCCCAAATGCATTGTGATTAGTAAAAAAAAAAACAGAGAAGAAAAGTAACAATAAATCTTTTGAATTCAAAGTAGAACAAAAAAACAAGACTCCTTAACAGAGACATGAAAGTAGACAAAAATTGCACAACTCTCATGGCTTTAAGCAAGTGTAAGTCTTTCCAATATTTCTGTCAGTACTAATATATTTCAACCCTTTTCCCCTCCAGTGGACAGCTACCAGAGAAAATTATTTTAACACTTTCCACCCACGCAGCGCACAGAGCACAAACCTTTGTCCCCATTGACCAAGATCCATATGGGGCACATCAGTACCATACCTGTATCTCGGCAAAAATAACCCAATCATTATGTAATTTTCAGCACATTGAAAAAATTGAAGCTGATGAACGCATGTTCACAAAAAAACCGGAATAAGAATCAAAATTGAAAACATTAGTAGATCTAGCATATATTCATAACCCCCCCTTCCCCATTCTCATCATGGCATCAGTGTAAAGTAGTGCTCATGCCAGGTCTACTAGTACTAGTTGCCTTTTAAAAAAAATTTCTCCAATTGATATAAACGAACTGATTTTCACTATCAAAGGCCACACAAATCATTCAGAAAGAAATTATAACTTTAATAAAAGCACATGTCTAATGGGAGATTATTGCTACAACATTTTTGTTGCTACATCACACCGTCACTGATCGGTGTCCCATGGGGGAAAGGGACGGCTTCTTACCATCGCCCAGAAAAATATAAAAATGAACAATTCATTGTTTTCAGAAACAACACAGCCAGTTACCTGTCTTTCTTTTGGAATTTTCCCTTCCAACTCCAGTTTGGCTCGCGCTTGCCTTCGTTTCAGAATCCTGTGGTATTGTTTAGCATTCACATACAGAGGTTCATCTCCTGTATCTCCACTCGGCTGCTGAAGGAACCAAGGAGGTAAAAATGATTCCATGCAGACAAAATTCAAATCTACACTAAGAGGCATGAGAAAAGTTAGTGGTGACAAACCTCCAGTCTTTCTTTTCCTTACAAACCCTATTTTTTCTTGGTTTAAGCCAACCTTGACAGACAGTAGATTACTTCACAACCAGTTTGTCAGTTACTATACCTTCTCTAAAACTACATCCCCCCCCCCCCCCCCCTTCCACCTCCTTCTATTGTCCCATTATAATTTAATTTGCGCAGTAAGGGATTTTCTTGGATATCTTTCATTTGTAACCATTCTAGGGGTCATATGTTCCACAGCCAAAAATGTGTATGTTTAGCCCCTATAAGTACAGCATTTGCATGCAGAAATGACAGTAAAAATTACCAAACTAATTGAAGCCCCTCCCCCCCCCTTCAGGGCAGTGCTACTGACTGAAGTGTCTTTAGGCCATTCCCAAAGGGGAGGACATTAACCTGTCCTTATGCACAGTAGAATTGTAAATGGACTGATTCATCAATGTCATGCTCATAACTGTGCCTGAACTGCATCAGGCAACTGCTGCTTTTTCTTTCCTAATCCTTACTACCATCATTTTTGCTCTACTTCTTTTGTATGTTTGTCACACTCTTGTAACCCGCTATTTCTGGGGTGCTTTGATAGTCGAAGCAGACTTTGTGCTGTTGAAGCTAGAGAGGGGAGCAGAGTAAGTCTGATTCCCCCTGTAAGGACTTCTCAGTTGACATCCACCCCTTTGTGCTTATATGACCTTATGAGGTTGCGAGTGCTATAAAACTACTAAAAAAACAACAACAAACTTATTGAAGCAGAGTCTTTGCCAAAAAGTAGGTGATGTTTTAATGGGGATTTAAAATGGCTACTACTCAGACTCATTGAAACAAATTTTTAAACAGAAACATAATGATGAATTACTCAAGATACTTTCATAAAGTTGAAATTGGAACTCATTTGTCACATCCTGGTATTCCATCTTTTGACAAAGGCTCTTTTAAGGGGTCTAGCTACCAAGAAAAGCTATCTTTGTTATTTATGCATCTTTTGAAACCAAACCTTACCAAAATATCTGGCCCGTCCCAGAAATGAATCAAAATGTTTAAAAACATCTTAACCCAAAATGTATGTAACACCGGCGGCCATATTTAAATCATACAATGCTTAGGAAAATCTTAAAATTTTGAAAAACCAAAAAGGCGTAATATTAATTTTTTAATAAATAGGCCTATCGAATTAATAATAATAGTTATAGGTACCTGGCTGGGTTTTTTTTTATATGGTATGCTTCCAATATTTTGGAATTTCTGGGGGTTTCAAAGTAATGTTGTCCCTTTTTTGTACCAATTTTAAATGCAAAATCAATTTCAGGTGCAGATTTCTGAAATATTTTAAAGTACATTTTCTCAAATATAGCTAGTCAGATTCCTGTAACTACCAAATCTGCACATACTTGGAAAGTTTCAATACATTATCCAGATGAGTAGCTGAGATTTTAAGATTTTAGTTTTGACAAAAACACATATTTTAAAATGTCACTGTGTAATTTGAGGATTTGTTCCTTCTATAGGTTCCAGTACCATATTATTTCTAATCGTATGTAAAATATAATTTCTGTACAGTTACAAATAACCTCATTTATATATAGAAGTTTAGTGAACCAAGTAGACACAAAATGTAACCAAAAAAGAGAGAAGAAAGGTGA